>NW_024423675.1:60537062-60783192 GCF_017311325.1 Ursus maritimus | reverse complement strand
CCCCCCCCCCCCGCCGCCCCCGCAACCACGCCTGGCATGGCCCCCGGCGCTCCGTCTAACGCCCAGTCCTCGTAAGGCCTCCCCCGCCTGCTTGCCCTGCTCTGGGGGCGCTCCATCACCCGCGAACACCCCGGGTATTCCTACCACTTGTCCCCAATTCCGCCCCAGCCTCAGTCCACGCCTTCTTACTACAAGCACGGTGTTCCCATGTCCATTCCTTCCACAGGCGCGTGACACCTGCCTGCGCCTGCGCACTGCACGGAGCACAGGCCCCAGCCCCAGCCGCGCGCGCTCGGTGTTCGCCGTCCCCGCGTTTCGCTCCAGCTCTGGTTTTTCTCGCCCCAGTCACTCTCCCTTCCACTCTCCACTGTCCATTCTCCACGGGCAGCTTCTAAAGCCCCCAACCTTGCTCTTGCCCCTTCTCTGGATTCTCCAGGCCCTGCACGGGACTCCTCTAGTGGCACTTACCACTCTCTGCCTGGTGTTGCCGTGATTTTATCTACAGTCCCCTCTATCCAGCAGCCTGCCAGCCCCAGACAGCAATCTTCATCTTTTCTGCCCCCAGGGCACCTGCCCCCCTCACCCCAGACCCGGCCCCTCCGCTGCCCCTCCGAGCACCCTGTTGGCATCACAACAGGCTGGCATCACCCGTGTCCAGATTTGCATCTGTTGCGGAGGGTAAGCTTCACGAGAGCAGGAACCAGGTCTTCTGAATTACCGAGCTCAGTGGACGCCCACCCAGAGCTGAGAAGAAGCTTGGTGGCTGAATGAATAGAAGTGGGTCCCTGTCTCCCACAGGCCAGTTTGCAGACCAATGGCATCATTAATGAGTAATAACTCCATCTCTTCTATGCTTGGCGGCGATTGCCCAGATGGGAGGTAGGGGAAGCTTTAGGTTGCCAGCAAAAGAGCTGCCTTTTGCTGCAAATGTGAAATCGTTCTTTTTGATGGCTGAGTAATATTCCATCGTATATAGGGACCACATCTTCTTAATCCAGTCATCTGTTGAAGGGCATCTCAGCTCCGTCCACAATTTAGCTATTGTGGACAATGCTGCTATGAACGTTGGGGTGCATATGGCCCTTCTCTTCACTATGTCTGTATCTTTGGGGTAAATACCCAGTAGTGCAATTGCTGGATCATAGGGTAGCTCAATTTTTAACTTTTTAAGGGACTCAAAAAAAAAAAAAAAAAAAAAAAAAAGACCTGCCTTCTTCCCTCCCCGAGTGTGGACCCTGACCCTAAGGGCAGGACTGCAAAGGGCAAGGGGGAGGTTCGGCTAATGAACTGGCGCTCCTGGTGTGGCCCCCAGGCCCCGCAACCTCCACAAGATGCTGCTGACGCATCAACGTGCCGGCAGGCACCCCCTCCTCCTGAGAGCGGAGGGCTGGTCTGCCGAGGCTGCCCTTCTCCTCATCAGTTTGGCTCTAGGGAGACAGGAGTTTTCCCAACTAGCACCTGCAGGTCTCCGGACCACCTGGTAACAAGGTGTGAAAAAATACTGTGACAAGATCTTGAAATGGGGCTCTCTCTGTTTCCAGGTTCGGTTGGATTCCCAGAGGTTTAGAAAAACCAATAAGTGACAAGAACCCCCATCTTCCAAAGGGGGGTGCGGGAGCCCCCTGCAGCTCACACCAAGTGTATGACCCCCTGCGAGGGCCCAGAAGACCAAAGTGGCAAGAGCAGAGAAGGGTGGACAAGCCGTCATCCACAGCCCATGGCGGACGGGAACGTCGCAGGTCCCCAGGGACACAGCCAGCGTGCAGTGGGGGTGGAAGTGTGTCTTCCCAAAAGAGGTGCTGAAATCCTACCCTGGCTGCAGGGGAAGGGGCGGAGAGGGCTGCCTTTCAGTGACCTCCGGGGTCCCTGCTCACAGAAGTGACACGATGCTCGAGGACACAAAAGTGCCCTGAGTCCTTCGTTTTATTTTGTTTTGAGGTGACAGGAGAAATTAAGGGGCTTGCAAGGGGATTTCATTCAGGAGCAAAAAAAAGAATGAGGTCATCAAAAGAGTCTGAAAGGAAGAGGGAGGACAAAATAAACTTCTTCTGGGCCTTCATCCTGTGTGTTCAGCCTATTTCGTGGACCAGCCACACACCCAAGACTGTGACATCCTGCCCTGAGTCTCCTTTCAGTCCTCACAACGGCCTGGCAGCCTCCCTAATCTGGATGCACTCCCCTTGCCTCATCTCTTGCTTTGCCCTCCATGGTCCCCTCACTCCTGCACATGAGCTCCTTCAGTTCGTCCTGACAGGCCACGCTCTCCTCTCACCTCAGGCCTGTTGCACATGCTGCTCCTGTGTGTCCTCCCCCCCGATTCCTTCCCCCAATTCCTACTCATCTGTTACAAAAGATGACAACTTAGGCCCCCTCCTCTGGGAAGCCCTCCTGGGTGTCCCATGGAACCCGCACCCTGGCCTCTGTTACAGCCACTCTTTGACTGTGTAGACTTGCCATTCTGTTCAACGTGTCAGTGACAGGTTGACCCTTAGCACTGGCCCACAGGGCCTGACCCTGATCACACCTTGGGACTTTCTCTCTTTCCATTCCCTCTGCTAGACTTGTATGTCTCCCAAACCTGACCATTCCTACCCTGCTGTCATGCACAGCTCTGGGGACCCATGCAGGGAACCAAATGTGGGTCTTTGCCCTCATGGTTCATAGCTCTCAGAGGGAAACATGAAGACACTCTTAGAGGCACATCATTACACCATTTCAGAACATTTCAGAGGCAACTCAGGCACACAATTTTGGGCATGCTGGTGGTTCTTAGTCCCCGTTACACAGGCTTGTCTGGGATGCCCGTGGAAGGCTCTGGCCCCCTTAGGGGTCCGGGGTGGGTGAGGTAGGGCAGAGAGAGAAGGGACAGAGAAGGTGACAGGAGGGAGAAGCAAAGTCAAGCGCTATCCCCCTGTCATTTCTGCCCAGGGCCAGCTCCGGGAGCCTGTGGGCACAGCGGGAGAGGCCAGCAGCCCATCTTCCCTGCATGAACCTGGGAGAGGGTCACGTGGTTCCGAGAGGAGGGCCACCCTCGAGAAATGCCCCATCCAGAGGGACTTGGGTTTCGGAGAGAATACAACCCCAACTCAGCAGCAGTAGGCAATTTTATCCAGTCATGGAAGAAATAAGTTTGGTTGCGACAAGATTTGATATATAAACAATACAAAGCAGCGTCAAAAGCAAATTAAAGAGCGGGGAACGAGAAAAGAAAATGGGAGACTTCTAAATTCCTTTCCATGTTACAGATGTGTATTATAGATTTGGGGAATTGCTTCAGCCCCCGCCGATCTCTCCGCCTGAACCATTTTAGCCAATATATTCTATACAACTCAGCTCTTAGCACCCATATTTCTAGGTTTTCTAATTGCTTCCTACATTGCGTCCTGGCCCCCCTACTAAGCTAACCACAACTCTCTGCTCATCACGGATGCTCAAGATGACTCAATAATTAATGGGAGTCACGTGCCTCAGTTTCCCTATTTTGATCCTTAGAAGATTTTCCTCATCTTTGACACAAATTCAGTGAAAGAACCAAAAAGGTGGCAGGAACAGCAGCATAAACAGAGCCAGATCTCTACTGCCCTAAGGCCACGTCTCCGGGGCATGAAGCTGACCACTGGCCCAGCGGTCATCCCGGGGGGGTGTGATCAAATCTAGCAGTGGGTTTTGTGGCCGGGTCTCTACCTGGAGAGGCCTGTGCTGCACAGCTGAGTTGTTGGCTTTCCCGGGGTCCGCTAAAGAGCGTGACGCTTCCCGAATCTCACCTTGGAGAGATGGGCCCACACAGGGCAACACAGCAGTTTGTGAAGATATTCCCGTAGCTGTAGGGATTGTAATTTTCTTTGCCTCTTTTATTTGACCAAGATCCTTTAATCTGAAAGAAAAAGAGAGTCAATAACACCAGTGCCACAGTTTAGGTGAACTGGATGCAAGAAGCCCACAGAGAATATGCAAATCATCTTTACTCATTTCTTCACCAGGAGAAACTGAGGCACTTTCTCAGGGAAAACCGGCATTTATCCCAAACTTGGAAATATTCCCAAACAGCAGGTCAGATTAGCGAGAAAGTAACATTCTCTGCGGACAATAATCTCGTTTCTACTACATGGTTCCAGAAGGTCAACTCACACAAGCCCATGGAGGTTTCCTTCAGACTCATAGTTGGCGATGCTCGCCCAACAGTAGTTAAATGAATGGTAGCCAAGAGTTAACATGGCTCCCCCGTCTGCCAGTTTACAGCCTGTCTGAATTTGGCCTCACAAAGTTGCCAAAATAATTTCACAGATTCGAATATCCACAGTTGCCAAATACAAGTAACTGTATTAATATTCTCTTAACTCATGTATCTCATCGAGCCTTTAAGGCAATCTGACTGAATCTGAGACATTTAATCGCTATACTGAAAGAGACTTCTGTCAGAATCTAAATATTCAGAGCAAAGAGGACCAGGCTGATGAGGAATATTTCCAACATTATGATTCCTGTTTTTATATCTCCTCTCTGGCCACACTAAGTATAGACAGGTAATCCTGGACAAAAAGTAAAACTCTGGGTCGGGGCAGTCTCCCCCAAAAATGAAACGGAGGTGTTAAACGTGAGAGGTGGATTCGTGCGTTCACCCCGAGATGTCAGCTGGCCACGGTCTCTCTTCGGGGGACATGTGACAGGTTGCTCACAAAACTATTGAAAAGGAAGAGAAGATAATCTCCTCCCTCAGCGTTTGGAATTGGGTGTCACTTAGCCGACCTCAGTATCTGGCTGACGTGGTCAGAAAGTAAAATAAATCAAAGATTCCCAACTGATGGGGCGCCTGGGTGGCACAGCGGTTAAGCGTCTGCCTTCGGCTCAGGGCGTGATCCCGGCGTTCTGGGATCGAGCCCCACATCGGGCTCCTCCGCTAGGAGCCTGCTTCTTCCTCTCCCATCCCCCTGCTTGTGTTCCCTCCTTCGCTGGCTGTCTCTGTCAAATAAATAAAATCTTTAAAAAAATAAAAAATAAAAGAAATCCATTAAAAAAAAAAAAAGATTCCCAACTGGGAATCATGGAGGCAGATGAATGAAGATATTTCCACACACACTCTTGGCTCTCAGAGGCTCACATCTGGAATGGGATGTGCAGAAGGCCTTGGTCCCCAAGCTCTTCTTTCCCCCTCAGCCTCTGGACACGGACCCCACACCCACCACCTGGGCCTGCCAGAACTTACGTCTTCATTCGTCGTCTGGTTGGAGCTGATCAGGTATGTGTGGAAACCCGAGAGGCCGACGATAGACCAGACGGAGAAGAAGCACACCACGGCCTCCAGCACAGTGGCCTGGAGTCAAGGAGCAGAACGGGGAAGGTGGGGAGAGCTCTCAGGGTGCCTGAGGAGCCAGGATGACGTGAGGTTTGGATGGGAAACACCCACAGACACTGCCTCAGGCCTTCGAGTCTGCCTCGCTTCACATCAGGGTCGTCCCTAGTCAGAGGGGGATCCTCCAGGGCCAGCACTGTGCCCCTCTCTCCTCCAGCCTCACCTCCTTCATGCTCAGTGAACCATCAGTGGGCTCCCTGAACTGTCATATCAACAGGTGTCTCCCCCAGCTTGGCGTCGAGGGTGTGAGTGAACTATCGCACAACAACTGACAGTCGTGCATAGGGCCAGCCACCGGCACCTGTAAACCTGGGCAGGGCTTCTCTTCATGCCTCTCTCTCCCTGATGGTCCCTTTCCCCAGTGCTGGCTGCCCACCCCCCACCTATGGGCGGGCTTCTGAACCAGGCGGCCATTTCTCAGAGTGACGTTAGGGTGAGGGGTCTTTTTACTTAAGGGGATTTTTTTCCCAGCCCCTCAGCCCACCCTGACACATAAGGCTATTTTCAGTTAGTCGATGGGCAACTAGGAAACGTGGAGGCTCACCGGACATTGAGTGTTGGGGAGTCCAGAGTTCCACAAGAAATGCTATAACCAGAGGAGAGAAAGTGTGGTATTCTTCCACAGATGAGATGAATCAACCCCAAGTATGGCAATTTGAAAGGACTAGAGAATTTTTCTGTTCCACAAATGCTTATAAAATTCTATTTACAAGATGTAGATGTTTTGCAGGGAAAAAAAATAATCCATCATAGGTCTGGTAGTTTAAATATCCACCCTGCATCCCTCATCGATAAGTTAGAGGCTAGAGAAAGCAAATCCCCAGGCTTTCTTAACGCTCCCAAGGATAGAAGCCATGGATCATGCTATAATACATGACCATTGATTTTTTTTCCAGGATTGGATAGAATTCATCTTTCGGCCAGAGACATGAATACAGTATTCAGTGCAATGTCATAACCTGCCACGTCATTATTAACAAATACCATTGTCCGGACCTGTGGGGTGGCATACAAAATAGGAGAAATGAATGGGCTCCTGTCTGTTGACTGACTCAACATCAGGATAAACCACTGGCTCTGCTCTTGGAGAAGTAGAAAAATGCTTTACTCTTCTAAGGTTTAAACTTCTAGAGACCGCAAGCACTCAGAAAAGCACTATCCTGAAATTAGATGGACATCTGAAGAGGAGAAGAATGTTCTTCTGCCAGCTAGCTCAGACGAAAACAGCCCGGAGCACCCAGAGTCTTACAGATGCCCACACGGGGTGCTCCCAGCGAGCCCTGTCCACTCCGCATGGAAGCAGGCAGGAGGTGGACAAAAGGGAGGAGTAGCTACATCTCTTGAGAAGAGGAAAACTAAGGCAGTATTTCGGAAAAGCAGGTAAGTACAGGTATGTAGGGAGGATCTGTGGGGATAAGAGAGAGATGCAGAGAAGAAGACCCCATCCCAGCACTGCCAACAGCCAGGGCACCCCCTTTCATTTGTCCCAGGGTTGTCTGGATGGGGCAAATGCTGATGAGGGGAGGCTCCAGGTGCACCTGGGGACACAAAGATGGCGGCTCATGTAGCAAAGATGGTCTCATTCTCAGCTGCCTTCACACAGGTGACAGCTCACAGATGCCCCTCCTCTGACCATGCCCGCCCCCCTGCTGAGACAGACTGGGGAAGCAAACCACGTGGGGTTTGAAGGCAGCGGTGAAGTGGAGTCCAGGGAAAATGATGGAGGTAAGCCGTGGGAAGACTGAATCAAGGAAAAGTGGGTTGCAGAAAGGCAAGTGACACTGGCAATGAACTTGCACGGCTGGAAGGAAAAGACAAGAGCTAGGAAGGTCAGAGAGGAGGGGACACATGAAACGGAAACAAGAAATGGTCAGGGCAGAAAAGAGAATAAAGAATGAAAGCAAAAGCCTTATTTGCTGAATAATACACGAAGAGCCGAACTTCTGTCTCAGGAATACTTAGGTGTCGCCACAAGTTTATGATCCGGGTGGAACGATGGTGATGTCGGAAGATACACAAATGCTTACGCTGAACCGTCTAAAAACTGGCGTGTCAAAGTGGAGGAGGACTGCAGCAATTAAAGGGGCTGCTGCTCCATTTGCAACACCACTTAAAACGCTCACCTCCAAGGAGGCACTGTTACCAGTGGGCATGGAACTTGAAAGGCTTATAGCTCCAAAAATAAACATGCAGTTTTCTGTATTAATATCTCATGAGCTTTAGAGATGTTTTATAAATAGCAGACTGCAGTTGCATGGTTAGCGCACGGCTGGGTCAAAATGACATGAATACAAGGCAGGATGCAAGACAAGGTCCCCTTGCGCTTGCCCCGCACGGCAGAGGCCCCCCACCACGTGTTGTAAGGAGCCATCATCATCATTCATAACAACTTAAGGCTGGTGTTTCTGGCTACGAGTCAGGTAGTACCCCGAAGGCTTCACGTAGATTAACTCACTTGATCCTCAGTGACCTGGTGAGAAGTGGGATTCCCAATTACCCAATAGGGAAACTGAGGCAGAGAGCAATTCAGTACTTTGCTTGAGAAATAGCAGGGCTAGGGATGGACCCCTGGAAGTGTGGCTGGGCCAATAGAACAGAAAAGCCATGGGCTGGTTCCTTCCCTATTCCTGCTGAGGACCTGGTGGCTCTAGGCTGACAGCATCCTGCTGGGGAAGATGGGGACCCTCCTTGTCATGGATTTGTGATCCTATGGCAGCTTGAGTATACCACTCCCCTTCAGCTTCACTCTCAGGCAGGGGGACAAATATTTGAACACATCTTCTCATTGACTTGATAGCCAGATGTTGAAAATATCTATGGCATAATAAGATCAATATAAATTTCTCTTGGGCATCTGGGTGGCTCAGTCGGTTAAGCATCTGCCTTCAGCGTAGGTCGTGATTCCAGGGTCCTGGGATTGAGTCCTGCATAGGGCTCCCTGCTCAGCGGGGAGCCTGCTTCTCCCTCTTCCTCTGCTTCTCTCTCCATCTCTCATGAATAAATAAAATTTCTCTTAGATATATCAAAACCTATTTACTGAGATTTTTAAAAGGGGAAATGAGGGAAAAACATGCCAATTCCACTGAGAACCAACTGAATAAGAGTTGGATGTTTACTGCCTCAGAGATGGTTCCAAATTATAGCAGTTACCATGGCCAGCCTCTGTCTCCCTCCAGCCGCCAGTAAGACAGGGAGCCCGTTGCATGGCCGGGGGTGGGGGAGTGGCATTCAATTCCCTGTGGCTCCCAGCCTAGGATGCTGCACATGGAGGTACTCACTAGATGACCGTGGGCATGCAAAAGCCTGAAAAATGCTGATGGGCAGACACCCCTCCATTGAGTTTCTGCGCCATCCCGGGAGTGCCTGCTCAGTGCCCTTCTGTGCAGCCAGCCCTGCACTGAGGACAGGGGAGGTGGGGACGGATTCACTCCCTCCTCTAAGGGAGTACAAACCTGTTTGTGCAGGGGAAGTAAGAAAGGCAAGAATCCCATGCAGACATGTGGGCAGCGTGTTGGACAGCATGGTGAGGGCATCTCAGTCTTTGGAAAATCACAAATGGTGAGAGATCATGGAACCAAACATCTTTTAGCCTTTCTGGGCCCCCACTCTTTTCTCAGGAAAAAATGCACACACACTTTTTTTTTCTTATAATTTCAGGAGTTTTGGAAACTCCCCTGATACCTCTCCATAGATACACATGGACCTCAAGTTAAGAGGTCCTGATTTATTATAATCCCTTAATTTTACAGGTAGGAAGCTGAGGCCCAGAGGGGCCAAGCCATTTATAAGAGCTCACACAGCAGTTCACGGTAGAACCAAACTAAGAACTTGGTTTCCAGACTTCTAGGACAGAAAGAACCCTTCCCAAGGCCCCATGTGATGACAGTGTCAAGGACAGGCTGTGACTTACGGCAGCAAGGCCACCTGTGATATGGAACCTTACCCATTAGTCCCACAGTCTTTGTCTCTCTCAGTACCTCACCAGCCATCTTTCCATTTTCCAGCAATCAGGCTGGGGATGGTATTTTTTTGCCAAGCGCCAAATCCAGGTAATAGTTTAAAAAGTCTGTATTTCATGTGCGTTTCCTCATTGACCCAAATCCCCTGGATTCCAGAATGGCCGGGGATGCCAAGTCCAGGCTCTGCCTCGGCCTTTCCTTCCTGAGCACTGAACTTACGAGGCTCTGGGGGCACACGGTGTTGAGGGGCACTTCCCTGCGCAGCCAGAGCCCTCACGAAGTTTAATCTGCTTCAGGTCTCTGTCATGGGTTCTGATGTTTAAAATGTAAGAAACGAATGTTCTTAGTAATCTTCTTTTTTCCCTTAAAAATTACAATAAAATTGGCAGTGCTGCCTTACAGGAAGTTCTGATGGAAGAGCAGATAGCAGCGATACTTCCCCTTCTTTTGTGGCTTCAGTGTCTACGTCAGCATTTAATGCTGGTAGATATTTACGTTCAGGAATTTGTCGGCATATTTTCCTCATCCATTGGATGACCCTGTAATCCTTAGACAGAGATGGGAAAATACAGCTCGTGCCGCCATCGCTGTGTCTGGGGTGTGGGCCCTTCACGTCCTAGTGATTCGCGTGACAGACACTTTGGAAAGTCACAGAGACCCCTCAGTCTGGATCACGTGACTATCATCTTTCAGTCTCTGAAATCCTTCTGTCCTACATTCTTTAATACTGGGAAATAAAGGTGCACGTTCTCCCAAATTAATCTATGAAGTCACTGTAATTCCCATCAAAATTCCAACTGGAATTTTAAAAGAGGAAACAGACTCGAGTATTCATCAGGAAGAGAAAATGTGCAAGAACGGGTAAGAAAACTTGAAAAAAAAATTGCAGTTTGGGGGATGGGAGGAGACTTTCAGTAAACCAAACGAGGTACAAACAGCACCAGGGCAGAGTCTGAGAGAGACCTGTGGGCATGTGGGGTACAGAAGGCACTTCAAATTAGTGGTGAAAGAATACACCGGTGGTTCTCAAAGTGTGGCCCGTGCCACCCTTAGGGTCCCTGAGATCCTTTCAGGGAAACCCCCAGGTCAGGACTATTTTCCTATCGATGCCAAAACATTATTTACCAGTCTCAATGCTATTCTCTACTTTGGGGGCTTCCTCTGGAGGCTACAGGACGCAAGACTCATGTCCTCACTCTCATCAGAATAGGATGAGTGTTGGTGCACTCTGTGTTTTAAAAATTTCTCAGCCATAGTTTTGAACGTGACCTCTAGAAATAAATATAACCTACGTAAACAAAAGCTCTTTGGGTCCTCAATAATTTTTAAGAGTTCAAAGGAGTCCTGAGACCAAAAAGTTTGAGAACGGCCAGAACAGAATAGTGAGCAGTACGGGGACACTTCACTAAACATTTGGGAAAAATATAGTGAGAACTTTAGCGCACGCTCACACACACACACACACACACACACATGATTAGAGTACAGAGAAATTACTTTGTCAAACTGAAGAAATAAAATCTAAAAGTATTAGAGGAAAATAAAGGAAATATTCCTACAATTTGGGGTATGGATATAAGGCACAAAATCTAGGAGTCATGCAGCATAAGATTTACAGACTGATTTCATTAAAAAGTTAAGCATTGTTTTCTTTGTATTGAAAAAGTAAAGTTAAAAGGGAAGTGACAGGTTGGGAGAAAAATATTGGCAAGAGATTCATTGAGAATAAAGAATATGTTAATAGGAAAAGAACAAACAACCTGGTTACAAAACGGACAGAGTATGGACTAGCACATCGTGGTAATGAAAAGAAAAAAGTGGACAAACAGGAAAATCAGCACAAGGTGGCCATTATCCAGAAAATGGAAATTAAAACAATGAATTTTTCCCCTCATCAAACTGGCAAAAGTCACAGCACTGATGACATCCAGTGTAGGTGAAGGTGTGGGGAAAGGGGAGGACGAATTGGTACAGTCTCTTCAGGGGACACTGTGGCCTGCCTCATTAACTTTCATCTCCGTGATTCCACGTTTAGTTATCAGTCCTGGAGAAACACTAACACCTGTGCACAAAGAGATACAGGCAAGAACATCCACTGCCTCATTTTTTAAGCAGTAAAAAAAAATTAAGAAATCTAAATATGCATCAACGGAAGCATACACTATGGTTCATCTGCATTCTGAAATTCGATAAAGCAGTTGGGAAAAAATGAGGTAGTCCATATGCTGACATGGAAGGGAGCTCCAGGAAGTGTTTAAAAATCAAACCGTTGAGCAATGCAAAGAGTATGATCCTTTTTCGGTAGAAACTGTCCCTACAACAGTATACTATTGGTCTGTGTACGGACTCCCGGAAGACCATCTGGAAAGACCCACAAAAATCGATAAGGATGCCTACGAACGGTCAAGAGCGGCGCTCCTTTTTGAACTCTTATGTTTCTGACAATTCGAAATCTTTTACAATGAGAGGACGTTCGAGTAGTACTTGAGTGATTGGAGAAACCCAACACCATCTTCCCCCACTTTGTGACCTCCTGAGATGTAAGGTGATGCTTATTCTTCGAGAGACTCCCTCCGTCAGACCGGTCAGGGGCATTGGGAAGGCATCTCCACTCCCTGCGTGGAGCGAGGGGCTGGTGGCGAGGAAATCTGGACTCTAGTTCTGGGAACACTGCTGAACAGATACTGGGGTCATCTGACTCTTCGGCGCAGGCCCAGCTGTAAAGGACCTAGGGACACCCGTCCTACCTATTTTCCAGGGTCCCTCTGAGGATCCACAGATATTGGGACAGAAGGGTCGGTCCTGAAAGCTGAGTTTAGCAAAGGCCTGTGCTGCCTTCATTAATTTTGCAACGGGCAGTACGGTGTCCCTCCTTCCTGAGGCCACTGAGCCAACTCCAAGCCTTCTACCAGATTCCATTAAAACAGAACCATGCCCATTAGACCACTGGTGCCTTTCAGACAGCGTGCCTCAAAATAAATGCAAATTGGGGATAAAAAGGCTTTCTGTCAAAAGCCTCCACCCACGTAGAACCAATTACCATTTGATTTACCAACCACTGAAAACTCTTCTTCGTTTGTGAGCGCCAAACAATAAGTCATGATTAAAAATGACTATAATCCTTTTAATTGGCTATTAATGCCGTTTCATTGCAACGACTGTTGATCACAGGGCTTCCCCTCTCCGGCTCCTCCTCAAATGATGCCCCCCGCCCTGGGGTCCTGGCCCTGCGGGGTTCCACCTCGCACAACCTCGAAGCTGGTGAGCCCGAGGCATGGCCACGTGGCTCCCGGGGCACCGCGTGACGGGTCCCATTTCCCATGAGGTTGGAGCATCGTCACCACAGGCTCATGACATTTTCGTCTTTCCGTTATTTCATGCAAGGAATGAGAGAGGATCCGAAACTTACTCTAGCCTCACGTGGCGGTTCCCGGGGGTCAGCTCTCAGGTTCTGCTTGTAAACAGATTTCTAATAGAACTCATTTCTCCCGAAACCAGTGCTGGCTGTCTCCCTTTTCTGCTGTGCCCTCTTGCCCCTGGACACCCATAGCTGAACCCGCAGAAGTGGCTAAGACCCCCCCCCCCGTCCCCTCCCGGCAATACTGATCTGATTGCCCACCTGCCAGCTGAGCTGTCCCCTCGTCACTCATTTCAATTTCAGGGGCCTTTCCCCTGCAAACATCTGCCTCCTTCCTTGTGTTCCCTGCTGCAAGATGAGTATTCCTTTTTTTTTTTTTTAAAGATTTTATCAAATCATTTGAGAGAGAGAGGGCGAGAGCGCGCATAGAGGGAGAGGGAGAAGTGGACTCCCTGCTGAGCAGGGAGCCCGATGCAGGACTCAATCCCATGACCCTGAGACCATGACCAGAGCCAAAGGAGCCGCTCAACGGACTGAGCCACCCAGGTGCCCTGCAAGATGAGTGTTCTTAAGAACACACCAACAACAAAACCCAGCTCCGATGATGGCATTCACCTGCCAGAAACCTAAGCTGGTTCCCCAGCGTCCAGGGGAGGAAGGCGGTCCCACTCCTTTACTGCTATACAATGCTGTCGCGGCCCTTCCCTTCCTGGGAGCAGTCGCTCCTGACCACCCCCCCAACCGGGCTTAGGCTTAGCTATCGCAGCCCCCTCCTGCTACACGCACTGCATGTATGAGTCCTAAGTGCATCTGTGTGCTTATACCTCTAGGGCGGAGAGCCCACAGACTGGGAGCACCCCGAGCTGCTGGAACCAGCACCCTGCAAGCCTTGCTGAGCGAACGAATGAACACAAACCCAGCTCCAGCCCCACAGACGGCCTGCTCTGCCCTGACACACGCTACGGACCTTGCTCAGGCTCTTGGCCCTGCTTGGGACCTCTCCCCTCCATGTCCCGTTAGAACTTCCCTCATCCCTCCAAGCCCTGTGCAAATGCCACCTGCCAAAGCCTTTCCTGATTTCCCTGCATGATGCCCTTCTGGACCCCCACCTCAAGCTCTATGTGATGTTTGATGCCACTTAAGACTTATTCTTTTTAGAAATCAGAGTCATCCACCAGGTCTTGGCTTCAACAGATGCTCGGTGAGGAGAATGAATCACCCTGCCCACCCTCGCTGCTCTGCCCCCTTTGATAGAATGCGCTTCAAAGTTCTGGGCGGTGGATCCTTCTCCACTTTGTAACCCTGGCAGATTTTGCACATAGTGGGTGTCCAGTCAAATGATCTGGAAAGAAACAGATGCCAAGTGGACCTCCTCCACTGGAAGCTGCCTGGCCGTGGGGACAGAAGACGCCGTGCCATCCTTTGTGGAGAATACTCTCCTTTTGTTTCTCCCCAGAGAAGGCCAGGGGTTCAGAGCACCCAGCCACCACTGCCTCTGCTTCTCTGATGCCCAGATGAGAGGGAGGAAATGGCCCCAGGCCACAGTAGCAAGCACTGGGAGGTAGAGAGGGAGTTGGAGGGAAGGGGGTCCCAGGGCTCTGAGTCCAGAGTGGCATCGTGTCCTCCCTCACCATGGGGTCGGGCTGCAGTGCCAGCTGGGGAGGGGCCCTCTGCCTTCCACGTGCTCCTCCCCCTCCTCCTCCGCCCACCTCTGCCACACTCAAATGCGACACCATCCTGTCCACACTGGGGTGGATTCCTTTCTCCTGGGGTCCTGCTGTTGTCACGTGGGCCTGATGAAGAGCTTCAGGGTGTCGGTGTTTCCCTCATTCGTGTCAATATCTCTGATAAGGTGTCTTGGTTTGTTGTTAATTAGCCCTCTGTGTTTCTAATTTCTCTCATTTCATCAACGACAGGGCTCTTAGTTGGATCTTTTGCAGTAAATCCACTGAGAGAAAAACCTTCGCCTGTGCCCTGATCTCTCATCAGAACATTTTGATATCATGGTCAGGAGCTCAGACTGGAGGCCCCTGAGAAATTTTAAATTTGAGTTATTTTCTTGCCCGAGGACACTCGGTCGGGTCACGTGCAGAGGTCACATGGGACTCCGGTCCTGTGCTCAGGCAACTCCCCACAAAACTTCTTGTTTTATGCACTTGGTGCAGGACGGAGTCTGGTTCCGCACAGGCTGCAGGGCTGGAGGGGACGAGCCGGGGGCAGCAGGGCCAGCAGCCTGGGAACAGTTTCCATGAGTGTGAAATGTCACAGATCCGCCTCATCCGTCAGAAATCAAACACCTCCAGGGGCTCCCAAACTCCCAGGGCCTCAGCGACGGAAGGGAGCTTGGAGGTATGAACACGATCCGGTGCTGGAACCTCCAACCGCACCCGCAGGCACGATCAGTGTCGTTTGCACCATGCCCGTCCCTGTGACCTCATCGCCGGCCCCGGCCATGCTGTTCCAAGCCACACAGGTGTCCACAGGAAAGGGAGGAGCCAAAAATACTGAACAGGTATCCGAATGGGATCCAGCCTTACTTATCACACATATATTATCACTCATAACCAGAACTTAGTATTTTTTCCGAAACACATCACAACCTCATAGAACGTAAGGCATACTTTTTCTTCTAGAACACAAATTCATGACCCATGATCAGACCTCAACACTTCTTAATAGACTCACGTGATAGGAGGGATTCTTCTCCAAAGCAGGTATTTAAAACAGAGAAGACCCCATCAGCACAGAGCCTGGAGGTAAGTTGTACTGACTCGGGAGGTGTTCAGTGGCCCATAAAACAATTTATGTTCTTTGTAATTAAAAAACGCAGCACCTCACTTTTTACTAACGGTGAGTCTACTGCTTCCAGAAAGAGTAAAGAAGATGCAGGTGGGGACTGCTGCTCAGACGGCTCCTATCATCTCCCTGCCCGTTTCTTCCCCGCTGGGCTGCTGTGCCGTCACATTCCCCCGGAGTCCTGCTCTTGGTCCCGATTTTCTCTGGGAGAAAATCAGACAGTCTTTACGTCAGCTGTTGTAGCTGCTGTGGGATGTTCTGGCTTCACCTTTAGGTCACCTTTTTACAGTGGATCAAGAGATGCCACAAAACCTGACTTGAGGAGAGAATGCACACATATACACACGCACATCACACATGTGTTACACACGTGTACGTGTGGTGTGTGTATCTGTACACATAGATACTAACCCAGCAACTCTTGTCTCCCACCTTCTCTCTCCTAGGGTGACACAAAGGGCAGAAAAGGAAGGGAGGGCCGACAGAGACTCAGAAGTGAGCCGGACCACTACAGAGCTTCATGGATGGGTCTAGAAAGAAATCCTCTCAAATCCACCTGCACTTGAGTGCCTGATTCCAGGGTACCTCCTCCCCAAAGGCCTGTAGGGCCAACAGGACAGCGACCTCCCCAAAGATGTCCCAATTCTTGGCAGCTGTGAGTCCTTTACCTACACGGCAAAGGGAGTTGCAGACTGAAGGTCACGGACCTTGAGATGGGCAGATTATCCTGAATTCTCAGGTTGTGGCCGCTCTTCAAAAGCAGAGAGCCTTTCTGGCGGAGGTCAGAGAGATGGGCGGAAGAGAGGCAGGACAGCTTCAAAGTGTGGGAGGGACCTGACCCGCTGTTGCTCGCTCTGAAGAACAAGGAAGTCATGAATCAGAGAACGGAGCACAGAATGGGGCCTTCGTCCTATATCCCACGAACTCGGTCAACCACCTGAATGAGCCCAAGAGAGGATTCTCCCTGGAGTTCCCGGATGAGAGTCCAGGCTGGTGATACTTTGATTTCAGTGCTGTGGGACGCAGAGCAGAAATGAGCCAAGCTTGCTGGACTTCTGACCTATAGAACCGCCCAGCAATTAATTTATGTTGCTTGAAGCCTCCGAAACACAGCCAGGAGCCTGCTGGGGTCATGCGTTCACAGAGCGGGCGGTGGCCGTCACTGGCTCTGACTGGGCCAGGTGGTTGCCAAGCTCCTGAACATGGGGACAGGCCTGGGTGACACCCACAAAGGGAAAACCTCAGCACCTAGATATGGTGGGCCCAAACACCATCTGGAAGGCAGTGGAGGCGATTCTTGCATGTTTTCAAAATCTAGGCCATAGCGAAGACTCTTTACCTCTGCCTGAAAATGATATTTCGAGGGAAAGTAAGCTAAGATTTGCTCAGAACCTGGTAAGAACATTTCTCTCTCTCCTCTCCTTTCCACGCAAACCGTTTCTCCAGCAAAGTCAGCAGGCTGCTCTTTCTACCAGCATTTGTCTATTCCCCTTCCTGGGGAACACAATGCTCTTGATTAGACACACTACGAGCACAGCCGAAGCATGAGAATGAGAGACGTGTGCGCTCTGAAAGAAGGTTCTGGCAGAGACTGCCCGTTGCACATATTGCCACGAAAAGAAGCTTCTTTGAAATCACTCCTGGCATGCACGTAAACAATGTGTCAGTGCTGGCTGTTCTCACTTATATTCCATACAATTGACTTTGTCACCAGAACATGTCAAGTGCTGAATGGCTGACTCTTGCAGGTCAAAAACCTGAGACACAAAAGGGTTGAAAGAAATGACCTCAGACTTCCTAAGTAATTGTGAGGGTAGCAGGAATCCAGAACTCGCTACCTGGTCCTTCCTTGTGATATGGTAAGATCCGGGAGTCGGGAGGTCTGTAACAGATACCGTGACGACCTGTCGGCAACAAACCAACCACGCACAAGGACTGCATGCGCTCTGCTCCAGTGGGGACTGCTGTGCCCGAAGGTGGCACGGAGGTGAGCCACGGGGAGCAGGAGGGAGCCTGCAGTCCCCAGGGAATGGGGCCGCTAAGATCTCCCAGGTCTCAGGTCAAGCTTTCCCCTCCTCTCCCCATGGAGAGGAGTCCCTGTCACGGAGGCCCGTTCGTTGTCTAAAAAGCTCCACGGGCATCCTGCACAGGCACATGCTGTTAGGGAGTCACAGGTGCCAGGGAGAGAGGAGGGAGGTGGCTTAGGCTGCCATACTCTCGAGGCTTCAGAGAGCGTTCCAGCTGGCAGCCCAGACCTCAGTTCCGGTTCTAAGGTGCATTTATAAAACCTCACATGACCAGCCTGTTTTCATGATGTAACCAATTTCCTGAAAGACAGATGAGCCTTTTCTTCTGGGAAGAAAAGACAAGGCTTGACTGTGAGATATGCCAAAGAAACATGTCTTGAAAATAGAAGGGCACAGAGGAGATGATGGTGGAGGGTGTCACCACTGGCAGTACCAGGGAGAGGGACGAAGAATGATACTTCCCACGGGACCTGTTCTTAAAGCCATGGACATTGACAATTTCGTTCTCAGAACCACCTTTCCTTCTGGATAACTTCTAGCCAACTCTTGCCTCCCAGATCCTTCACAGAAGACAGGACATACCTGTAAAATGTATTCTTCAAGTCCCCTTTGTGTATCTTCCACATGTCCCTGTCCCCTTTTTAAGAGATTAGTTGACCATACAATCTGTACTGGTGACCAATATTCTGGGCTGTCTATAAGCACAAAGCACCAAATGGAGATATTTTCTAGAATGAAAATATATACAGGACCACATTTGTTTCCAAATGTCTTAATAACACCACACACACACACACACGCACACACACACGCTCCCAGGGACACGAGCTGGCTTATTTTAATAACTAAATGATATAAATGATATGTACATCTTAGTAAAGTCCTTCATTCATTGTTTAAGAATTCTCTACCACAAGATGAAGACTACTTTTGGGAGTAATGACCAGTTCAAGTCCAGTCTACTTGGTTATATGAAGAAGAAAGAGAGCCGGTTCCAGATGGAGCCAGGTCAGTGGGTCCAGTGGGCCAACCCTACACTAATGAATGTGAAACTAGGGGACAGGTGAGATGGGGAGTCCATTCAAGCACATCGTGGGTGAACATTTTTCTTTCAAGAAGTTCAAAATACTATGGCATGTGCCCATATGAAATGTTTGGCAGGATGGGGTTAATCTAAATGGCTTGAGATTGACCATCTTTAAGTCCATTCAAGACTGTGGAAAGGTGTTCTGTTCCTGGAAATAATACAGGTTATCCGGACTGCCTGAAGGCATGCCTAACAGCACTCCGGGAAGAAATCCAAGGATGGGGGTCAGAGAATTCCCATCTGGTGACCTCATAGCGAGAAGGCCACCCACAGAGGGGAATCTATAAATACTTTGCAGGGGGGCGCCTGGGTGGCACAGCGGTTAAGCGTCTGCCTTCGGCTCAGGGCGTGATCCCGGCGTTATGGGATCGAGCCCCACATCAGGCTCCTCCGCTCTGAGCCTGCTTCTTCCTCTCCCACTCCCCCTGCTTGTGTTCCCTCTCTCGCTGGCTGTCTCTATCTCTGTCAAATAAATAAATAAAATCTTTAAAAAAAAATACTTTGCAGGGTCCACCTGCTCATCAAATGAAGTCCATTGGACCTTGCCAGCCCTCCTTCTCCCCAAACCAACCTGAGTTTAACACAAATCAATGCCGATTTCTGGGGTGAACAAGAATTTACACTTGGCTTTCTAGCTGAAGAGCACTTCAATTTAAATATGGCTAAACGAGTCACATCCAGGTTCAAGCATTCAGACACTACTACTCATGCATGTGAACACGGAGTTTTTTGGATGGAGCGAAGGAGAAGACGATTTCTGAGAAGAAAAGCGAAGGCACAGAGGAAGAGGCAGGTTGAGTAGAAGGTCAGGCCAATACTTAACATTGTGGAAAACAGGGCAACCAGAAAGGATATCTTGCAGGACTGTCCTTAAGCGCGTTTAGGAATCCTGTCTGTTGTGAACCTGTGGGAATGAAATCAAAATTTAGGATTCAAACATTCACCTCCAAAGGAACAGCCTTCCTGCTGAAAGCTCCCTCATCTACATAAAAATAATAGGTGTCTAAAGATCAATTAAATAATTATATTTTGTTGTGCTACGGCTCCCAGTATGCTGATCGGGGATTGAGATTCCACTAAAGTTATTCAACAAGAAAATGGCAGATTCCTAATTAGACCCAACATCTGCAGGATATTTTTTCAATAAAAGCAGATGGATGTCTGCAT
This sequence comes from Ursus maritimus, assembly GCF_017311325.1. Lineage (NCBI taxonomy): Eukaryota > Metazoa > Chordata > Mammalia > Carnivora > Ursidae > Ursus > Ursus maritimus. The sequence continues at coordinate 60,763,448 of NW_024423675.1, read as the reverse complement.
ACTTTCCCATAAATTATAGTTCTGATTACTCCTTTGTTTTCCTCATTTTAATAGGAAAACAGAATACTGTATGCTATTTTTTTCCTCTTCTCTTATGAAAGACTGTTTTTGCAAAGTTTGTTAACTGTTGACCTCGGACATCCTATAAACTGGGCTATGTACAAAAGACGTCTTTATCTGCGCGCAGAGTAAACTAACTCATAAAGTTGGAGTTTATTACTCACTACTTGAGGAGTGAATTGTTAGTGCAAAAAAAATTTCTTTAGGGGCTTAAGTAAAGTTGCATCTGACAAGAAGCGATTTTTCTTTTATGTGTTGACATCGTGGTTTCTAAACACAAAAGCCCATGCGGAGGAATGCCTGGTGCTTCCATCTTGGGGTGCTTCCTGCTGTGCTGCGTGAAGCTGTGTGTTTGGGGGACGTGATCGGGCTGGAGCAGCAGTGAGAGGGGCAGGGAGGATGGGCACGGCGTTCTGTGCGGCTGTGGCCACATGGGGCAGCTAGAGACAGGGTCCCGGATCCATCCGTGTAAGCGGGAACCGTGTCCGGCCATGGGAAGGCTAAGCGTGGGGCAGCTCCACAGCTGCCCTCAAGGTCCCATTCCCTCTGTGTTGTCTTCCCCACTGGCCACCACTGAGGCACAACGATGTGCCCAACGCCAGGATGCCAAAGGGTGGGAAAAGGAATAAGGAAAGCTAAAGGCTTTCTCTTCCGTCTCTGCTGGGTCAAGGGGGCAAAACCACCAAGTGGCCTGGGGCAGATCTCAGAGCAAACACACTCTTGAGGCAAAATGAGGACACTGAAAGAAATGACTTTTCTTTCCCTACTGAACCTAAACTGGTTCACTTTCCCGAACTTTCCTTTCTCAATAAGGAAGTACGGCTTTCAGATTCCTCAGAATCTTTGCTACAACAGGATTCCGCCCCGGCCCCCCTTCCTGTCATGGCCCCTCAGCCCCCGCCGAGCCTGTTACCTGGCAGGGAGAACTCAGGTGACAGTTCTCCAGCTGCTCTCAAACAGCGCTCTGCCTTGGCCAATGTTTTCAGAATCTTAGGGGATCATGGGAGCCATGTAAAGACCTGCCTTCCTGAAAGCATTGAGTGCTGAGCCAAGTCGGGGGTAGGTGGGGTTGTTTAAGGGGAGTTGTGGGGGTTGTAGAACAAGGGGAGAGGAAAATCCTTATTTGCTTTTGTTCAACATAGTCGGGTAACTTGCAAGCAGATAAATTCTGAACGCTGTTTTTGGTGGAAGATGGGATTAACAATATATAAGCATAAACTACAGCAAACTCGATTTTGCTGGATCTGGGGTGAGTACAATTTTAGGGGAGATAAAAGTGAAGCGTACATCACCCAACTGTGAGGACAGCAGCCAGCGTCACAGGGAGTGTGTGTGTGTGTGTGTGTGTGTGTGTGTGTGTGTGTTTCCAGAGCTCGTGTGTGGTGTGCGAGCGAAAACTGGCCCTTGATAATACACATAGGAAAACATTCTGAAGTTGCGAAAGATGATCTAAAAATGTCAAGTTTAAATACTATTTTTTAATGTCCTAAATGTCGTGCAGTCTCGGTGTTTATTTTTTCTCATTTCTGATTCTTTTGCCTATTAACACGCAGAGAGGACCCTGGCTGCATTTTTGCCATTTTCAACTCTGAAATTAGAGGGAAAAGGTGCCTTTGCAGGGGCCACGGGGAGTGTGGAAAGGGCCTCTAATGAATGGTCACCCTTTTCTGGGATTGCATGGAGTCCTGGCTCTCAAGCATAGATTCCAAGCTTACATCACATTGGCAGGAAGGGATTTTGGCCAAAAAGAATGGGACCTAAGTTCTAAAATGCCACGAAAATTTGGGAGATTCCACTTAATGTCCAACTTTGACCCATATATCTATGTGAAATTCTCCATACCGCCTCCGTGCCCCAGGACCCCCAGACCCCACCAAACGAGAGGCAGAGAGCAACTCCACACATCATCTGTGGTTTCAGCTGCTGCACGGGGAGAAAGTGAGGCCGTGTTCAGTGCTCGGGGCGGGGGCGGGGGGGGGGAACACTGCAGAAGGGAGCTCTGCACTTGCTAATGGGCGGCTGTACTTCTGGAATGTAGACAAGAGACGCTGCTGGGCTTTAATGTTGCTAATGGCACTGGAATGGAAATTTAAAGGCTTAAGTTTATAGTTCAAAGCCAATTCACTTCCTTCTCATCATTCCCTGTTGTTGGAAAGTGGATAATCAAGAGACAAAAGAAATTCAAATTTATGACCTTCAGAATGGGAAATGAAAAATGTCATTTGCTTAGGCAAATACATATTAAAATCCTTAATATCCAAATCTCATTTTTAATAAAGTTGCTTCCTTCATATGCCAGGGATTTACTAATGATAATTGAAAATCTTTTCAATTGTATATCTTTAGTGTGTGTGTGTGTGTGTGTGTGTGTGTGTGTGTGTAAGGAAACCCCGTCTTTATCCCCAGACATTGTTTTCTAGGGATGGTGACTATTCTTATATAAGCCAGTATCATGTTAAAAGCAAAACAAAACTACTGTTCGATGGTTATCATTGCAGCATGTTATCCTTCGTGCAAAATGTGGGAATGATTCTTCTAGGGGATCCCTTAGTCAAAGAGAAATTGAGGTCACTGAGGTTGGAAGAGGGGCAAGTGTATTAAGGAAAAAGTCTGTAAGTGAACGAGAGCCTGCTCTGGGGCGATCTGGCAGCTGTGGCTGGAAGGATGAGGAATGGGGAGTAGAAGGAACAAGGGGGGAGGGCAGGGAGAAGGGCAGAGAAGGAGGACAGGGAGGGGGGGAGGGGAGGGAGGGAGGACAGCAAGGGAGGAAGGGGAGGGAGGGAGAACATTGAGGGAAGAAGGGGAGTACACGAAGGGGGCAGGCTGGAAGTCAGGAGAGGAACAGGAAGAGGGAAAAGAGAAGAAAGAGAAAGCCCGAAATGATCAAAATATTAACTCAAAATTAAATCAGAAAACCAAAGGCAGGCAAATGGTTACATACGTAATCTGATTTCGCCAGCATACTTACGAAGAATGACGTGGGTGATAACGAATGCAAATATAAAGACTGTCAGAAAAGACAGAGATAAAATAAACATATAAAAAAATCTGTAGTTTCTTTTCCCCACACAGTTGCCTACCCAGGGACAGTGGTGGTCAAACCGTTCTGAAACGAGAGGCAGACAAAAAAACATGGAAATCGGTTAATAACATGTCTTTTTACTTGAGGGAGCCCCTCCCTACTCCCCAGTACTCTGACAACACAGGTGCCCCTTGAACAGTGCGGGGGCTAGAGGTGACCTCTGCACAGCTGACAACCCCACCTCTTTGACCCCCCAGAATCATAGCTACTGACAGCCTTCTGTTGCCTGGAAGCCTCGCCGGTCACATATGCAGCCGATGAACACACATTTTACACATTACATGTATTATAGACTGTACTCTTGCAATAAAGTAAGCCAGCACAGAGAAAATGTTATGAAGAAAATCATAAGGAAAAGAAAAGACGTTCACAGCACGGCGCTGTGTTTACAGACTACCCACGTATCAGCGGCCCTGCGTAATCCGAGCCTGTGTTGTTCAAGGGTCAACTGTACCACAAAATCACATCCCACCGCGTATTTCCAAATGCACCACTCAGAGAAATGCTTAACATGAAGACGTTTCAAGAAAGAATCATTCTTTCCACAGAACTTAGCTGTTTTGAAAAAACCAGGAACACACCTTCATCTCAAACAGCAACTTAAATTCTCATTACAATGAGAAAGGTAAAACTTCCCTTCTTTTGTAAAAGAAGCCTCTGAGATTCACAGAACACTCTTCCCTCTTGCTTGTGCGTGTGTGTGTGCGTACAGGTGTGTCAGTAGGTCACGGGGGTGCCGGGGGTCCCTTGTTCTCCCATCCCATAACAACTGCTTCCCAAGGAATGTCTCCACTATTTCACTAGTTGTAGGAAAATTGATATTTTAAACATCAAGGTGTGATCGTCACGTCCAATGTAACACACCGGATCTCTTAGTCCACAAGTCTCAGCTAAGTTACCGGTAAAACAAAGATGCCTTTATAGAACTGTTGTGGGGTTAAATCACGTCTGGGAGAGCACTTTTGAAGTAGACAGTGTTCTGTAGTTTGTCAAGAGAAGTCACATACCTTAACACCTCTGGCCTTGAGCCATTTTTAGGGGAAAATGATGTTGCCCTCTTTTCTAGAGAAGCAAACTGAGTCCTAGAGAGAGGGGAGACTGCTCGTGGGGGGCCACGCAGCTCAGAAGCAGTGGAGCCAGAAGCTGAGGCCAGGTCTCCCCCTGCCTACAGGCGCTGGCACCCCACAGATGCCCCAGGGCTGCCACTGGGCACTCTTACACTGTTTCCCCCGAAGCCTGTGGACAAACCCACATCTTCTCACCGTGGGAATTCCACACAAAGTCTGTGATGCCGTTGTGATTTGTCCCTCCCCTTGCAAGTCATAGCCAAGTGCTTCTCTTTTCTCTACTGCTCAGCTGATGTTCCTTCCAGAAGGACTATGCAGAGTGTCCTACTAACACACTCACCCTGACCAGACCGCTTGCCGTCGTGGGGCCAAAAACACTGGGGGTGGGGGAGACGACTTAGCTTTTTACTCAGGGTCTTTCCTAAGCTTACCTTCTACCCAGTGTTCATATTTTAAATACCTATATGCTTTAAAAACACACAGAGAGGCATGGGAGGTGTGCCCACGTAAGTAAACCAGTCCAATGCCAGGCAAGACAGTGTGTCCTTTCTTTCTGGTCACCTGTCATAATTCACTTATCTCCTATTATATGTCTCCTGCAAGCTTGCTTCTTGAAAAGGGCACGAGGGACACCTTGGGAAAGTGGTGGCATAGGAACTGTAAGATCCATCCCAGCCCGCAAGCGGCATTAAGGAGAAACAGTCAGTGTGAACAGAGGATCTGAAGAGAGATTTCAGAGCTCACTGGCCTGTAGGAGGCTGACACCTGGGGGAAGGGATCCCTGGTGGTGGCCCCCGTCCTGTTAACACGTGCTGCCGAGCCCACACAGCTGGAAGAGTTAACACCTGTGTCAAAACCACCTCATTTCTCCCAAGTCACTGGTCTACACAGGCTGTATGTGGAGACATCTACACAAAGAAGGGCAAAAAGAGAAAAAAAAAGTCTGAACCAACTAGATTTTCCCAAGACTTTGAGTCTGTCATTTTGAGAAGCCTCTTCTTCTTGATCCATGAATATTGAACATGGGAATGGGAAGCGGAGGCCGGGGGCAAAGGACATGTTAGGTAGGAACTTCTGATTCCAGCGGTGACAGCCCATCTCCACATCCCAAATGTGTCATGGACTGAGCCTCTTCCTCAAGTGAAAGCCGCTTATCAGCAGAGGACACCAGGGCTTGGGAGGTGTAACTAACACTGTGGACACCCTAGACCGTGGCTGGGGGGCAGGTGGTTGTTTTGTTTTCAGCTTAGAAAGTTTCAGCTAAGCTGTGACACTGGTCTTCCTGAGGGAGCCAGGGCAGCTGGGGAAGGCGAGGAGCATGAGACCCCTGCTCATGGCGTCTGGGAGGCTTCCTGCGAAACCAGTGACGTCTCAGGGATGGCGTGAATGCCTGGCTCTCCGGCAGGCTTGAGCCGGAACCAGTTTCCTTTTGGAAACTTGTCTTACCACTGAAAACTTTGTAGGCTAACAAAGATCCCACTGAAATGTAGGCTCCCCAAGAAATTCTTTTGTTGAATGTTCTTCACGTCCTTCTTTGTGTTCATTGAACCTGTGGTGGTAAATGAGCCTAAAGGTCTCGGGGGGCATCTCTGTCTATTGGCCGCCTCAGCCAGTGCCCTCCTCCCATCCCCTTCCTCCGTTTCCCTCTCTGCCTGACTTCTGGCGGTAGGCCGCACCCGGGTCTCAGCCTGGCTTCTTCTCCTCTCCATGGATTCTCTACCACTGGGAAGTCTCTCTTCATCCCAACGTTCAACCGCCAACCACACACTGGTGATCCAAAATGGCCGTGTGCCGCCTTCAGCAGGTCCTGTCAGCTCTACCCCCCTTTTCTCCAAAATCATTCATTTTTTATTTGTGTGTGCCAGCGCTACTCTAAGTCTTTAATAAATATTTGTCAAATGACTAAGTAAACCCTCATACTACCCATAGGACATCCGCGCCAGCAAGCGTGTTGGCCAACGTCACTCAGTGAGCGTGCAGCAAGGCTGGGACGAAGCCCGCTCCATCTGCCTCCGGGGCCCCTGGCCTTCACCGAGTCCTTTCCATGCACCCAGCGCCGTGTCAAGTGCTAGGAAGGAAAACCACAATGACAACAACAGCACTTCATGGCTTCAAGGTGTGAAGCTGTGGCTTCGTGGCTCCGTGGCTTATCTTACCTGATGTGAGGCCTTCTTTTCAGACTCCAACTATCCCACAGACTCAAGGAATGACCTCCTCACAGAGAAAACCTAATTTAGCATCAAACTTGGTCTGTTCTCGCTCACCAGTGTTGGCAAGCGTCCAACATCCTCCTTTACGGGTCAAGGATAAAAGCAGGACAAGGGGGCTCAGCCCGTCCTGCACGGCTCTGCTCCGAGCACGTGTCCCTCGCCCGCAGGGGAGGAAGCTCGGGGGGGCACCCGGGGGGGCTCTGAACGGGGACGCTTCTGTTGCTCTGTTTCTGGGGAGAAGAGTAGACAAGAGTTGGGCCCCGGCGGAGCTGGGACAAGAGGAAGGGGCCACAGCTGCAGACGACGTGCTCCCGGGGACCTGAGCGAAGCAGGCATTGCCTGGGAGAGGGAACATCTGGGGCAGGAAACGGGGACCCAGCAGCCGGCAAAGGTAGCTGCGTGCGACCACATCTGAGACATTTCGAACCACTATTATTAGAGGTCAGTTTGTGTATCTCCTGTGGGGAAAAATTAATCGGAGTGTCCTATGTCCTGGGGGTGGGGGCGGAAGGCGTGGTGGGACAGTCTTTTAAAAAAAACACTTTGGAGTTGCTGCCACATCCCTGGATTCTGAAGTTTGGACCTTGCCAGAAGGGAGTGGTCTCCATGCTGCTACGTTTCTGGAGAGTTCCTTTAAAAAGCACCAGGTGCTATTCACTGGCTGCTGTGGATCTGTGCTCAGCCTTGCTGCACACGGGAACTGAGCACACGGGAACAGGGAGGGGGATGGCACACAGGGGCAGGGCGGGGTGCCCCTGGAAGGTTCTCTAAAATCATTGAAGATCCGAGTAGCTGGCTGGGGCGCCCTGACCGCAGTCCTGTTAGCACCACGCTGCCCTGTAATGGTCGTGGATTCGTTCTCCCCTCCTTCCCCAGGTGAGCTTGCGGTGAGAAGCCATTTCTAGCCACCTGAATAGCCTGGCAGACACTCAACACACACGAACCAAGCCAAGGAAGAGACACCTTTAATCGCTTCTGGTAGGTTTCCGAGTGATCACTGGTTGCCAGGTGCAGACATCGAAAATGCTGGTGAAAGAGAAGATTTCAGGCAAGCCAACCTGAGGAAAGGCAGGGGTCCATGAAATTTGAATGTGCTCAGGGAAGGCTGAGGGGTGGCAGCTGTTGGCCAGAGGCCAACTGGACAGTTAGTGTGAGTCAGCTCGTGGCGAGAAGTGAACTCTGGCCTCTCCCACTGACAGGGGGATGCAGGGATGCTTTTATTAAAAGCTCCAGAGGACGCCACTGGGAGACCCAGACGCTTTGGGGGGGATGCAAGCCAACTTCAAAAAGTCACCTGCCCTGAGATCCTAAGTGGGATAAGAAGATCCTATTAAAAATGGCCAGTGGGCACATACTTTAGAAAAAGGAATTACGGTCTTATTTTGTTAGCCCAAAACTCAAAATAATAATGAATACGGTATTACTGATGATGACTAAAGGCACCATTCGCCAGCTGCCTGTTACATCATTATGCGTTATTATGATTATTTCGTCATTTGTCATTTATCCCCGACAAGAGCCCCAGGGCAGGTGCTATGTGAACACTTCACAGACGAGGGAGGGGTCGTCAAGAGAGACGTGACACTGGCCATCAGGAGCCACAGGTTTTCAGCGGAGACCGTGCCTATCCCCTGACTGACGGAAGATTAGGGGAGGAATGGAAAGTGAAACAGACCCGAAATACCAGGAAAACAGGAGCAGTATTAACACTGTGCAAGGACAGAACAATCCACTGAAATATTAAGGGAAGAATATTTGCAAAAGTTGTATTTGAAGGCTGCCAGAGAAAGGAATACAATTTTGAAACGTTAAGAAGTCAAAATCTCCTACAAGTCGGGCTCTCAGAGAGGCCCTCAAGAGGGGGATCCAAAGAGAGAGAAAGATCATACCCTCAACCCAGGCAGCAGGGGTGCAGAAAACTGCATTTTCCAGACAGTGGTCCTGGGCTCTGTGTGGGCTGCGTCTCAGCTTGGTCAGGAGAAGGGAAATAATAATCCCAATGTCCTTCTCCAAGAGTGTCTTGAGAATCAAGTGAAAAGAGAGATGTAAATATGCAACTGAAATCTAAAACTCCTAATTTAAATGTTACTTACCTCTAAATTAAGTTAAATGTTTTTAAATGTATGAAATAGGAAGTCATTTTTTCTTTAAACCTAGGGCTTTTATTTTTTTTTTACCTCCCAAATTAGAAAAATCTTGCCCTATGAGGTATCTTGTTTTTTTTTGTTTTTGTTTTAGAATGATGAATGATAGAGTGGTACATACTGTTACCTGGCCTTTATGGTTCCCATGCAATGCTTAGACACTACATAATTCATGCTGTTCTAAATCACTGGTAAGACCCAAGTTAAAATAGCTTTGCTGCTGTGCTCAAGGATTGCTTCGGCTTCTGGAAAGCAGCCTGGCATGCTCATTCTACCTCTTCCTCCTTCTCTCACTTTTATCCACTTTTATCTTGGTGAGTCCTTGCCAGGAACTGTGCTAAGTACTTCACATGAATGGTGTCATTTACTTCTCAGGCAGCCTGGTAAGGCTGATGCTATTATGCCCATTTTACAGATAAGAGTGCAGATGGAGAAGTTGGCACTGGAATCCAGGTGTTAATCTGAACCCTTAACCACCACCTGTTCCTGCCTCCTGTGCTGGTCCCTGTGCCAAGTAGGCCTGCGGGCCCGGCCCCTCCCTCCTGAAGCAGAGTATGTGGGCACCTGCAATCCCAGGCAGATCACAGGAATGGGAACAAGAATGGAACGTTGCCACCCCAGGACTGGCACTTGCGTTGGTAAGCACTGTGGCTCTCTTCTGGCTCAGGGCATCTGCCCTCTGCAGCATGCAGAAAAGGCCTAGTTCAAGTCTGGGGACGCCTACCCTCAGTCAGGAAGCACTCCAATGTATGAAATGATGACGTCACTCTCACAAGATCAACATCAGAAGTGGGAACTCCTTAAGAGACATATGGGTTTGACAAATCTATTGAGACTACGGGGCTTGGGGATTCTTTGGGGGCAAAGGGATGTATCAGGGAAGGTTTTCTTCCCCCTCCCAATACTTCGTAGTTCCTTATCTGAAAGAGTTCTATCCATAATATCATATTAGCTAATTCTATGGCGTTAAAGTATTCGTACGTCACTTCTACGTGGGGACTCAATTTCTTCGCATGTAAGAAGTTGAATTCAATAAGCCCCAAGGCCCCTTTGAGCTGTAAAATAAAATGCTGTGTTTTATTAGCACCTGTATGGACTTTTTTCCAGTCTTGAGCCCTTGCCAATGTCCTATGAATTAAGATTCCACAGTTTTTAGCTCCATTTGTTAAAAAACTAAAACTTTCCATGTAAAACTGACCAGTAAATGTAGAGGTGCTGTAACCTTTACAATGCAATTTAACATCACCTTGCGCAGTGGAGTCAAAGCGTCCCCCACCACGGTCTCTTCTGCACCACCCCCCCCGGCTTCGCCATTACCTGGCACAGCGCCGAGTCTCTTTGGGCATCAAGGGAGGGGGCCTGACAACAGACAAGTAAGGTCCCTTCAGTTCCCCAAATGGCAAACTGTACACATCTCTATTTCCTTAAATTGTCTCAGTTCAACTTCTGTTTGTAAGGCTGGTTTCCAATGCTGGGGGAGTTTTCCGCTTCTAGAAGGAGGGAAAGCATGCAGGGGAGAAGCAAGGCTTTGGGAGCGGCTGTGCCATGAGGGAGACCTGCTGGTGAGACACAAAGATGACAACGAAACTTGCGAAGAGGGGGAAAAAAGATCTTTCCAGAGAAGCAAAGAGAAATAGTTGCCCCCCAAAATGGGGGAGAAGTCAGGGAAAGACTTAGTTGGTAATATAAATAGTTTTTGAAAGGAGATGTAAGAGAGTTAATAGAAATACGATGACTTTAAAAAGCGAATCAGCCCATTATGAGGAAGCTCGGGGGCGCCCGGGAAGGAAAGAAATCCTACAGTTTCTTAAAGTGGGGGTCCTGGAGGGGCATCCTAGGAAGTGTCAGTTCCAATGGGAATGGTATTGCCTTCCCCACTCCGGCTGTCCCAGCATCTCCGCCCTCGGAAGACTCAGAATGAGAGCCCCACAGGTGAATTCTTTGGGCTTCCTGGAACTTAGCTGCTGGATTAGAGCTCTGGCTCATTACGACAAAATCAGTAATGTAAGTTCAAATTTGTGTATCCTCAAGGAAACAGACTTGAGGCATGGGTGATCCCTGCTGTGTTGTGACACTCTGAAATAAGCCAGTACCTGGGTGCTTGGGGAGTCTTACATCCTGGCAGCCACTCTCTGAGCCCACCCAGGCCACTCTCAGCCTCGGCCCCCCCACTGTTTGTGGGGCTGCAGGGCCAGAAACGCTGTCTAGGAATTCCCCTTCATTCTCCACAGAATAAAACAATTATCTTCCGAGTTTGAAGAGCAAGTTCGTGCTATCAATCAACACCCCTCAGAAACTACTCCATTCCTCTCTAGAAATTCCGGGCCTTGAAATCAGTATCAACATCACTTGACATCAGAATGACTTACATATCCGTAGGGCTTTCTGGTTTTTAGTCCTTGTTTGCATTTGCTTACTGCAACCAGCCCTGGGAGATTGGCGATACAGGTCCCCAGGTAAGATGAGGACAGTGAAGCCCGGAGCCAGATGGCATTTGCCAAGGCCCAGCTGCTCCATGCTGGGTCTGGGTCGAGAACCACCTCTGATGTCCAGTTGCTGTTTTCCTCATGTTCTCCATACTCTTGAGTCACATGTTCTTTCACATCCCGTCACTGTGTTTTTTTGAAGCCTTCGTCAATTTGTCCCCAAAATGGTTTCAGAAGTGAGTTATCTTGTGGGTACGTTACAGACGTAAAGCTAATGATTTTAAGGCTCTTCAAAACCTTTTAATTTGACTATGTACATACACAATTGGAAGCCTGTGTTCCTGATGGACACGCTTTTCTGGAGTAAGCATGCTTCTGTGTTCTGTAACAAAGACTTGACGTCATCTCAGGCACAGAGCTGTGTCAACGAGCAGGACACAGTGATTCAATGGAATTGATGATGATTCCCTTGAAAAGCACATGTTCAAAGTAGTAATCTTAAAATTTATCCGGAATGAAACCTTTTTGCAAAGCTTCTGAAATGTTTCATTTTTCTTAAGTTGAGACTGCAGACCCAACTTCATTACGAGTAGTGTTAAAACACAAGACCAGTGCAAGGAAAGGATAGCAAATATGCACTGTTGCTTTATACATTTTAGGGTGCTTTCCCGGGTAACGTCTCATCTGGTAATATACCTGTATCCATGCTGTGTCCTGTGGCTACCACTAACGCCTGTGTGTTACGAGATGACGTGGACAGATGCGAGACAGGAGAGCACAAGGGGCCCACGTTCCCCCTCTAACCCTTCTTCAGTCTATGTGGCTGTAGTCATATTTAAAATATTCATAATTGTCCCCGGTTTTGCATTTCTAAAAGGTGGGACCCCGAGGTCCCCTCCCTACCCAGCACTCTCAGAGTCATGTGTTCTGGTGGCCCAGTCCAGTTATCTTGGGACAACTCCTGGCTGCCCCACTTTGCGATACAGAATAGAAACAAAGGCAGACTCAGATGGGCAGAAAGGATATTTGATGCTCAGAAGTTCTCTGTAGGGTTTTCCAGAATTCTCATAGCATGCGGTCACTCTGCACAGGTGTTCAGCCCCCTCAGGTAGCTGCATCTCCAGCTGTTTGTGTGATTGGCCTTACAGCACATGTGCCTGGGATGTCCCTTTGGTTCAAGGTTTGATGACCTGGTGCAAACATCCAGGTTTGGGAGAGTACAGTTGGGAGTGGGTAACCCAGGCATTCCTCAACTCCTGTTGAGCACGAGGCGCTGAGGGTGGGTTGGGTGTCACTCATCCCAAGTTCCTTTACGCCTTGACTGAGCTCTTGCTGTCTTTCCAACTGCCCGCTAGGCATTCCTACCTACCTGTCTCGTAGACACCTCACCTTCAGCAGGTCCAAAGCTACATTCATTATGTTTCCCTGTGTGCTCTTCTCCTCACCACCGGCCTCGTCTTAGCAAACGGCATCCTCAAGGCGTCTAGTTGTCCAATGTAGAGAATGCACACCTTTCTGCCCTTGTACTCATTCCTCACGTCCAGCTGGTCAACAGGATTGCTTGCTGTACTCCTGCTGTCTTTTCTATGCTTCTGCCCCGTCTCTGAAGGCCATCGCAGTGCATGTGCCCTTATCAGCACTTTCATGAGCCACCGTAAAATCTTCCTGGGGCGCCCCGTCAGTGTGTGCTGCACATGGCTGCTACAAGGACCACCCAAAGCAAATAGGATCATAGGAGCCCTTTGCTTGTACTCCCTGTGCGGCTCCTGCTGCTGGGGCCTCCCTCTCTTCACTGGGTGTAGTAGCCTTGATGTGACGCAGAACTGATGCATTTCCAGACTGAGCTCCGTGGGTGCTGGGAGGTCCCTCTCTCCAATCACTCACCTTTTCTTCCCTTTCAACTAGAGCAGATAGACCTCTATCGGTTTTATATTTTGAGTTTCCCCATTATATTCCATTTCCTAAGATGGCCCACTGCTTACAACCACACACACTCTCACACACACACACACACACACGCACACAACTTACAATCAGCTAGCCAATGTTCCCTGTAATTATTCCAAGCAGTCCCAAGTTAAGATCCCAGTATTTGTGGTATCACACTGCTGTAAAGTGACAGCTTGGTGGCACCCCGTTGAAAGGACACTGGCTTCTCAGGATAGAGGACCTGCAACCCTAATCCTAAAGGCCGATTTAGCAACGTGCCCTAGGCAGGTTTGTGGGTCCCGCAGCGGGATCTACTGTAAAAGATTCTTTCCAATTCAAATATGAAAGTCACATGGCTAAATATAAATTTCAGGAATTGAAGTCAATTGCATCTACCCCACACAAAATTAGGAAGTGCTGGCAAGCTTTAGCTGTAGAAACTATAAATAATTTATAAGAACCGGTCTTCTTGTAGACCCAGGTTAGGCCCAGAATGAACCAGTGGCTCTAAAGCACTCAGACTACAAAGTGCTACATAAATATTCCCCCTCCCACCAGAATCAGATCAGCACAGACTTCTCAGACGCTAAATCGAGTGGGATGTCTTCTTGTTGGTTGCTGTTCATCATAAAAAGCAGGCCAGCACTTCACTGAGTCATGCCGGTCTAGCCAGTGGATCGTTAATTACTTTTTTAAACCAAGGCGCTCAAAAGAACAGGCCGAAGGTTCTCTCTAATGGTCAGGATCGCCTACATAATTTGTGGGCCCCTGCAAAATGAAACTATAGGGCATCTCATAGAAAAATTCATAAGAGGGGTGCTGGGTGGCTCAGTCGGTTAAGTATCTGACTCTTGATTTTGGCTCAGGTCATGATCTCAGGGTTGTGAGATTAAGCCCCGAGCGGAGCCCTGGGTCAGCTCTGTGCTGGGTGTGGAGCCTGCTTAAGATTCTCTCTCTCCTTCTCCTCTGCCCCTCTCTGCCCCCCGCTGGCACAAGCAGGGGCACTCTCTCTCTCTCTCTCTTAAAAAAAAGTCATAAAAATTTCAAGACAGCGACAGCAGAGCATTAAATCGACCTTGGGTCCTGCACAGCCATGAAGCCAGACCTGTTAACTGCCACAGGTTTACAGTCTGGGAAAGTGATTTTCTAATTGAGAACAACTAATGGCTAGAAATTCCACTGGATTGTCTGAAAGGATTTACAAAGGGCATCTCAGAGCAACGTACCGCAGGGACGCAGTGATGAGCTGTTAAACTTGCAGTAGGCTAACATACCATTGCACATGCAGAGACTTGGGGCGAGTGGAAAACTCCTCATGCCTGACAAGGCCGGAGCTACGGAGCTCAGATCCAGCGGCCAGGGGAGGCTCGTGCTGCCGGCCCGGGGCTGGTCGAAGGTGTGACCGAAGGTGGAATGACAGGAGTGAGGCTGATGAGGGAAGAAGGATGAGGGAGAGCTGGGGAGGAGGCAAAGGCTACAACTCTACCCTCTTGTCTTCGGTTTCCCACCAATATCAGAAACTCAGGTTTTTGACCTCTAGGGCAGTGGTTCTTAACCCTTTTTATTACCAAATGCTTTGAAAATCTGATGAAAACTGTGCCCACCCCCCCATGCACTCATACACAGCAGTTTCCATACAACTTCCCCAAGCCTGTTCTTAGACCCCGGGGTTAAGAACATCCGATGTATAGTTTACTTGGCTGAAAATGAAGTAACTCATTTCAGACAACAAATTTTCAAGTTGAGTTGTTCTAAGAAGGCAGGCAGGCAGGTGCCTACCTGCTGACTGGTCTGCTAAATGTGTTATAGTCGGGTCTTGAAGTACAATGCTCTAAAACCCCAACCTGGCTGGAGGCTGGCTCTCTACTCACCCTGCATACACCCCCCCGCCCTGCGGCACACAGAGCGGGAGCATCCTTACTCACAGGAAGGGGCCATGTTTTATTCAGGGTTTTCCAAACTAAGGGCTGTGATTAATAGTGGGTCACGAAATTAATTTAGTTGGCTGTGACCAGCATTCAAATTTTTAAAAAAGAAGAAAAATAGCCTAGAAAGTATCAAGGCATCTCATGTGGTCAAGTTACTGCTTCATGAAACGTTATCAGAGCATTTGTATGCATTGAGTACCAGTGTATATGCGTTTCTTACTGTGAGTTGTGGGGAAGAAAAAACTTTGAAAGCAACTACTGCCTTATTCAAATTAGTGCCTGGCACATGCCGGGCCCTCAAATACTTGCCCAGTGAATAAATATATGTAGACATCATATCTGCAAGAGGCCAAATTACATTCGCAATCATGCCGTTTCTATCCTCCCAGAGCTGTGTCAGGGCTATCAGTTTCTTTTTCTTTTTTTTTAAAGATTTTATTTATTTATTTGACAGAGAGAGAGACAGCCAGCGAGAGAGGGAACACAAGCAGGGGGAGTGGGAGAGGAAGAAGCAGGCTCCCAGCAGAGGAGCCTGATGTGGGGCTCGATCCCATAACGCTGGGATCACGCCCTGAGCCGAAGGCAGACGCTTAATGACTGCGCCACCCAGCCACCCCAGGGTTATCAGTTTCTGATCAAACTTCTATTTTATAATTTTTTATCCTTTTCTCAGAGTCTGAAGACGTTCATTTGTACTTCTAGAACTTTGAGGGTTTGAGGGTGGGGCGGTGAGTTTTATTTACTGTAGATTGTGGTAAGGAAAATTTTTGTTCCAGCTGAAAGCACTAACCTAGTCATAGAACCAAAAAAGCAACATACTTTTTTTTTTTTTTAAGACAGAAAGGTAAAACGGAGATGAAGGTAGAGGAATGTTTGATTGGTTTTTTTTTTCTTTCCTTGCCTCCTTTCCTTTGCTCCCTCCATCAGCAAATATTAGTCGAGCAGCGGCATGCCAGGCAAGGTGCCAGTTGCTGGGAATACGGAACGACAAAAACAGACACCGGCTGCCTTCTTGGAACACACGCCCCACATAAGCCCTCAGTGTATCATATCAGGATGGCCTGGGCGCGTGAAGGCAGACTTCAGAAAGCTGCAAGAGGAGTGGGCTTCCCAGATCCCTCCCTGAAGAGTGGGAAGAAGTTCACAGAGGGGACCGTGGCTTCTTCTAGGAATGGAGACGAGGACAGGGGGCCAAGCTGGAGAGGCGGGCAGGGTGCACATCTTGCAGACCGGGTTAAGGATCGCTTAACTAGGCCTCTCCTAGCAACCAGCAGCAGGAAAGCACTTTCAAGAGGGTGGGGTGATCACATTCTGTCTGGAGTCGTAGAGGGTGGATCGGAAGGGGAGAAGGGATGGATGGCAGAGGCCACCAGGAGACCCCTGCCCGGTCAGAGTGAGAGGGGATGGCGGCTTGTCGCTGGCCCAGGCAGAGCAAAGGCGGGGGAGGCGGTGGAGCTGGGACCTGCCTAGTAAGACAGAGCCGCATGACATAGGAGGAAGGAATCAAAAGTGACTCTTAGGTGTTTGCTACTCTAAGTGTGACCCGCAAACAGTTTGGCTCTCAGCAAGGTGGGGATCATGGGAGATGCTGACGTGGGATATCTCTGAGCTCCCCAAGTGGAGATGTTGGAAAAGCAAGGGGCAGCTGCCAGTCTGGAGCTCTGAGCAGAGGTCTGAGCTGGAGCCATAAACTTGAGGGAAAGACAGACTTCAGGAAGACAAAGGGAGCCGACTCCGAGCCGAGCACACACTCCTCAGAGACAAAGCCAGGAACCACACACATATCAAGGGAGACAGCAAGTCAGGAAGACACACNNNNGGGGGGGGGGGGGGGGGCAGTGAGACCAATAGACATAGACTTTCATGAGGTAACTGCTTGTGGCTTTCCTGGGTGTCGAAAAAAGTATTTTTAAAGCAGAGTTGCAGTTTGACAATTATAGGCAAAAATCAGGGAAGCACTTCTTAGCTAGATAAAAATAAAAACCCATGGCCAGAGACCCCTCTCCTCTGGCTTAGGTCCAATCTACCTTTGCCTCAGAAGGAGGCCTTACAGCAGCGCACACAGACACTGGGCTGGAGTCCCATGGTGCCCACCCAGGACAGGCAGAGAAGGGGCCCCGGGGGCCCTAGAAACTCTGTCGGAACATTCCTGTTGGTGGGGGATGTGTTTTCCAAACGATCTCATCAGACACAGTCTTTCTTTTTCGAAGACCATTTTTAAATAAATGTGCAGAATAAAAAAGACACGTTTAAAAATGATTTTAGAGGCACCTGGGTGGCGCAGTCATTAAGTTCTGCCTTCGGCTCAGGGCGTGATCCCAGCAGTCTGGGATCGAGCCCCACATCAGGCTCCTCCACTAGGAGCCTGCTTCTTCCTCTCCCACCCCCCCTGCTTGTGTTCCCTCTCTCGCTGGCTGTCTCTGTCAAATAAATAAATAAAATCTTAAAAAAAATGATTTTAAATGCATTATTTTAAATTATCAGAGTCCTCTAACAAAGCATTTTTTCTCAAGTGCACATACAAACTCCTTCCACTCTCACGTGAGAGTATCTGACCCAATCATCCAGAAAGTCACACAGGGCGGGGACCTGCAGGGTTCTGCTTCCTATCGTGGTTATATTTTCATTGCACGGTTATAAACTGGGATTCTGATTATGAATTGGCTGCCCAAGTAGCTTGGCCATATGCAGAGAAAGGGCTGGTTTTGCATGGTGGGAGGACTCTGGCCCCTGGGACAGGGAGTCACAGTCATCTGCTGAAAACGAACACAGTGGCATCCTGGCTTTGCACATTCAGTGTGGGAGCTTGGCTAACAATGCCTGTCACAAAGGGATGGCTCTGTCCCCCCCACACACACACTGGCAGAACGTGGACCTCACTCCTGCAAAGTGCAGGGTCTGAGACCAAGGCTGCTCACCTTACCACCTTGTCTCATTTGGGATGTGAGCCCTCCCGCCATCCCAGCCTCAGCCGCAGTGACTGATGAGAACATGAAATGTGTGACCTCACTCAGACTTGGTGGGCTGGGTGGGTCACTCAATGATTCCCACTCTTAGGTCCAGATGGTCTCAGATCGACCCAGTTCAGCTGTCTGTGGACGATGGGCTGCAGGGGGCTGGGGCCTCTCGGGCGGCGATGATGCCACCAGAGGACCCTGCTGGGAATCCCATCTCCTGGGATGAGAACAATGAGGGCTCACCCTACAAAGCCATGGGCAAAAGCTCTAAAAAGGTGTGTTAGCATGTTGTTTCCCATTTTCTCTCCAAGAAACGGCTAATGACTTTTAGCCAGGAAGTCAAGGACAGACTGAACCCTAGTCCAGCTGGGATCCATCTCCGGGGGCCCCTTGCTTGCCCCTGACACCCCGAGGCAAGGCTCCCACTCCTCCTTACATGCTTGCCTACAGTCCCGCCTTTGCCCACGGACCGTCCCTCATCACCCGAGGGCTCTCTTGAAGGATTGGCTTCTACCTCATCCTCTATCCTGTGGCTCCAGCACTGGGGACAGACCCTGCTTGTGGCAGGACTGGAAACGGACTCCTCGTTAGTGGCAACTAATGACAACAACCGACCCCACTCACCCCGAAGCTCAAAGCTCTTCTTGGCATCACTGTGCAAGCTGTAAGGAGCCGGACAAAGGAGGGGCATGAGTGTGCCGGCAGTGGGGGGGCATTCTGGGTGCAGGGAGCAGAGCTGCTGTGGGGTCTGCCCCTCCGCTGGCATCCTTGGCAGCTCCTGGGGTGGCGTGTCCTGTCCCAGCATCGCCTGCTCCCAGCCCCCGGCAGGCTTCTGACCCCAGCGCCGCTGTGGCCCCACCACTCACTACCCTCCCTTCCCCGATGTTTGCCTTTTTTGCTCCCTCTTCTTTACCTCTCTTTCTATGATTTTCTAGCACTTTCCTTCCTTTCTTCCCTCTGTGTGTCTGGCTTCACAGACACCAACCAACCACTCCCAACTTGACACGTGTGGCTCTGGCTCTCCGCAACTGGTCCCATCGTTTCTGGGTCCTCATGTTTAAGCGGCTACGGATTGAGTTCTGGACCGAGAGCAAGAGGCTTCCCAGGCAGTCAAACTGAGTTATGTCCTGTACAAACTCAGGTCATCGTGCCATGATTCACTAAAAATATGTGAACTCCATTTTTCTTTAAAAGCATTAATTTTATAACATGGGGAAATAATCACACTTTCAAGAGATAAAGGGCTCAAACACTCATTCCCCTTCGCCCCAACTCCATGAGTTCAATGAAGCGTGGACTCCTGCTGGCTCTTCCCCTGAAATATTTCTGGAATCCATCCACGTTGTCTTTCCATCTCCATGGTCGCTTCCCTAGCCTGGGCCAAGGAAACCCGCCCCCAGCCGGGGGCAGCAGCCCTCCCACCCCTCTCCTTGGCTCTGTCTTGCCACCCTCCATTCACTGTCCGTAAGTCGGTAAAATGGACAGAGAGCACTTTCGGAAACACAGAGTTGGTAAGGTCACTGTGTGGTCTCCCACCCTTGGGGTGAGATGGAGACTCCGGGCTTGGAAGGTGTGGGCTCACCTCCTGCCTCTCATTTAAGCCCCCTCTGCCTGGACCCTCCACGTCAGCCTCTTCCTCGGGTCTCTCCCTTTGCCTGACAACAGGTGTTCTTCCTGTGCTTCTCAGACTGGATGCTCCTTCCTCTGGGTTGGGATCTCTCCTGCGTGTTCCCACACGACCCTGTACTTCCCCATTGTTCATCTGCCTCCCTGTTCCATGGGTGCGGACTTGTGTTCCTCGGTGGGCACCTGTAAGCTCCTTGCAGGCAGGAGCCCGTTAACCACATTCACTATGGTCTCCCCAGTGCCTGCCTCGCACAAGGCCTGACAGACAAGTGACAGTCGGTAGCTATTCCTCCAACAGCTGAAAGAAGTGCTTACACAGTCACGCGTACAGCCCTAAAGTATCATGAGCCCATAAGCCCACTGCTTCCCTGAGCACAGGATTTTACTAATCCCAGGCACACACGCTGGCCACTTTCTGTCCTACAGCAAAGCTTCAGCAGGATCAAAGAAGGAAAAATGCAGTTTTTTTTTTGTTCAGCTAATTGGACTGAAAAACAAACCTATAAATCAGTTACTAATAAGCAATAAGGTTTTTCAGGCACAAACCACTTGTAGAAAACTGGTTATTTTTATCATGTGACAAACGGCATACCGCTCCATTATGATATTGTTGTAGCTCAACTCCTAAGAGTCAAGAATATGTTCTGTAATACCACCTTATTTTGGCCCACTTTCAGTGGAAAGGCATGTGATACAAACCATTATACGACCCACATGGGGTGGGAAATGATCTCTGCTTCACATTTAAGACAATGCCAGATTATCCTTTGTGGGGAGGTTTTAATTTCTTTACACCAACAGTTCTTTTCTTCTCGATATTTCTCAGCGGTGTAAAGGGATCAAGACAAGGACAACAGGAAGGAAGGGAAGCTCCCCAGCTTTTAAATAACTTTCAAGATGGATTCTGTTTACCCAAGAACCCAGAGAGGTGGTGAAGTCGAGGCTCACGCAGCTCATCCTCCACTGAACCCACCCACCCACCCTCAGGAAGCCGTGTGTCTGTGTGCTGCACACCTGCTTCTGGACTGAGAGAGAAAGAGGAAGAAAAAGAGGAAGGACGAAGAATGAGCCCAGGTTCATTTGTTTTCTTAAAAAAAAAAAATTTTTTTTTTAAATGGCATTCTTGGGTGCCTGGGTGGCTCAGTCAGTTAATGTCTGGTTCAGTTCAGTTCATGGTCCCGGGGTCCTGGGATCCAGCCCCACGTCGGGTTCCCTGCTCAGTGGGGAGCCTGCTTCTCCCTCTGCCTGCCCCGCTTGTGCACGCGCACACTCTATCTCAAAGAAATAAAACCTTTCTTTTTAAAACCAAAAAACAAAAAAACAAATGGCATTCTTGAAAGAAATGTTACTGTGTATTACTTGAAAAAAAAAATCAACACAAACCCTCTGGCGGGTGGCGGGGTGGAGAAAAGTGACCTGTCACCTTCAGAAGTCTATTTCCTAACAAGTGAGGAGGAGTCTAAGCAAGATAGAACCAGGGGTTCTGAGCCTGTCGTGTGTGTGCCATGAACCCTGTCAGTAGCTTCAGGAAGCTTATGGACCCCTCTCTTCCCTGTGTGTTTTTAAATTCATACAGTACATGAGAGGACAAAAGAAACCAATAATAAGGATTATTTGCAAAAGAATTTAAAAGTTGTGACCTAATAAAATGCATGCCTATTTATTAATATGCAGAATAACAGAAGCTATAGTTTATCAGCTGCTGTAACTGTGAGGCAGTGACAAGTGTAAATGTTAGTCTGAGCATCTGTAAGGACCGTGAAGGCATCAGAAAACGTCTGTGGTTTCTAGTGGTGACTAACACGACTCATGTGGTCTGTGGCCCGTATTCATAATTGAAGGAAATATTAAATTTCACTCAGAGGTTCGTGAGAATAAAGATGTGATTGCTCTCCCCATCCAATCTCACGGACCCCTGAATTCCATCCGCTGTGCTTAGATCAAGAATCCCCGCTGAAAGCAAACTCTAGAAGCAAGGTGCTTGGTCCCTGGTCAGGCCCTGTCCTTCGAAGGAGCCAGGCCCGTGGGGGTAAGCTGCATTTCTGCAGCGGGGGTCACAGCCCTGGTCTGCCCGTCTTCACGGCACCTGAGCTCCGGCCCGAGCCTGTTGGGGCCTTGCTCTGTCCAGACCATCAGGGTGGATCACTGAACTCTCTCCCATGTGGGGCTCATGGCTTCCACTCGTTACTGGTACCTTCTGATTCAAGTATGCACCTCACCTCATTAAACTCCCCCCTTGGATGTTAACGGACCCAGGGGGGCTCTGAGAAGAAGGCCCGATCCAAGTACAAAAAGCCTGTGCTACGTCAATGCAGAAGGGTAATATAACCATACAGCATGGTTTCAGGAGGGTAATATAACCATCATACGCACACATGAGAGATTTTTAGCGATTTAAAGTACTTACACATGTCCCTTGTCTTGTTAACCTCTCAATAATCCCGGGTCGATAACTAGCATGCTGAGTTTATGTAAGACTTTGCATGGGTCCAGCAAGGTCATGGCAGACACTCACCTTGTCTACTCATTCTGGAGCCTTCAGAAGCTCTTAGAGGCTGGTGAGCACGTGTGACTCATCTTCCTACTGTCCCTGCATGCCGCAGCCCTGCCCGGGGCCCAGGCCCAGAGCCACACGCAGTGTTGGATGAATGGCATGTTTCTACCAGGCTGGGGTAGAGGTTACTGTCTTGCCTCACACAAAAATCTTACTGTCTGCCTGCTGCTCACCTTCTGGCTCAGCTGAGTTTCTCCCTGCTCTGCATCTGTGCATTAGAGCTTTCCCACAGGGCTTGGGAGGATGCCTTCTGGTTCAGGCTACTAGAGTCTTGCTGTGTGACCGTTTGCAAGTTCCTGCCCTCTCTGAACCAGAGTTCTCTATCAAATGGGGGTGATACTCTCCACCCTGACTGACGCACGAACTAGTTGTGAACAACAGACGAGAGAACATATAGAACCACCCCCTAAAGTAAAAAGCCCTACATAAATGTATGATGGTATCATAAAAATCAAAGAGCTATTTTGTATACGTTGTTTCTGTGTATTCATTTCCCTTTCTTAGTAAAAAATAAAATAATCTCATTTTCACAGGCACATTAGTAATTTTTAACATTACTAATTTATTTTATTTTTTAAAGATTTATTCATTTATATGAGAGAGAGAGTGAGAGAGCACGCATGTGTGCAAGCAGAGGGTGGGGCAGAGGGAGAGGGAGACAGATTCCCCACTGAGTGGGGAGCCAGATGCAGGGCTCGATCCCACAACCCGAGATCATGACCTGAGCTGAAATCAAGAGTCGGCCACTTAACCAACTGAGCCACCTAGGCACACTGCTTACTAAGTTTTAAATAAATGATTCTTCTTCCCCTTTTCCCAATTTAATATTTCCATGTCAGTTAGTCTTTTATTTAACATGTTTTTCAACTTTTTGAAAATAAAATAAAACTTAATGTATTCTAACAAACCAAATTATTTTCATAGCTTTTTCTTTTTAATGTACAAACTTGTACTAAGCTTTCAAAACAAAAGCACACAGGTTACTGGTTACTATCTAAGTGTCCAGCCTTTAACAGCTCAGTCCTGTCCGACTGCTACTGACAGTGGGTGGAATTTTGTGAAACATCCATCATTTAACACCCAACTGCGAGCAGCTGGATCAGCTGATTGGCCACAGATATGTTGGAAGAAGAAACTTCATGGCTGGTGATGTATATTTTATCCTTGGCCTCCCTAACTCCCAAATCCATTGCTAGAGGACAATTTCAATCCTAGGCAACTCAAGAAAACAGCAGACTGTTGGACTGTAAGACACTGTATATCGTAAAAAGATGAACAGACACACAGCCTTAGAAAGTGACTGGTCCTCAGTCTTCGAGTCTCCCTGCAGGTGACAGACTGGATAATTTCAGCAAATACTCACTTTCCTCCCTCTTGAGGTGGAGTATCCTTCCCTGCCCCACTGACAGATCATGGTCATGGTCATCCACCTTGCTTGGCCAACGGAAGCTTAGCAGATGCCCTGTAAGCAGAGGCCTTAAGAGATACTGCTCGTTTTGGCACCCTATCACGCAGTCCAATGAGCCACACTGGGAGGAGAACATGTCCCTGCTAGCTGCAGTCCCTTTAGCCCGCGTCCTCAGAATCAAATTGGAGGAGAAGAGTCACCCTCATCAATGCCTGGAGCCAAGCCCAGCCAGTTCCCAGCACTGCCCCACGACCCACAGGCACATGAGAAAGAGAAGTGCTATTTGTTAAAAGCCATGGAGATTTTGGAGGGTGTTTGTCAGACAGCATCACTGGATAGTAGCTAATACATCTCATCAACTCACTTTACACTATGTGAGATTAGTCCTCCTAAGGCCAGATTTTGATCAACTCCATTTCCTGTTCCAGCATGACGTGCTAGTGGCTGAGTCTGGTCTCTCCTTCTTGGACGGCATGCGGGATTTAGGGAGGCTGCCATCTAATTTTTCCAGATTTTCCTCCCATCTCATCCCTTCGTGAGAATTTGTCTAAAATGACCATCCTAAGGTCAGGCTAGATATCCTGAGTGCTATAAACTTGTCAAATATTCTTTATGGAGTTAGTGAACTTTTCATACATGGGCAGAAAACTTCTCAAGGGCAGGAGGCCCGTCTTGCACTTCTTTGTGCTCTCTTTCCATGTAATAATCTATTGCTGGAGGCCAGGTCCGATTCTAGGCCACTCAAGTCAACAGCGGGTTATTATGAATACATACTTTGGGATCTGCTGTCAATGCCTGCATTGCTTCCACCCTTGTTAGTAAACTGTGTCTACATCTACTTCAGACACCCAGAGAAAAGATGGCCCTAAGGGGAGCTGGAGGAGAAATACAGCCTTATTGATGAGTTTTCAATACTTCCAATTCATGGCTTCCAGCAGGCTTCAAAGATGGCAGCTACTTATTAATATTAAAATTTCAAAGTGGCAACACACCTTAGCAGTTACGCTTCTGGAAGTGGCTGCCTCCTGTAGAAAGTCTCACTGTTGGCCTCTTCTCTGTGAGAGATGAGCAATTCCTAAGGCTTCCACATGGCCTGACCTCTAGGTGGGAACCCTGTCTGATCCCCTGGCTCTCAACCTCGACTGTGACTAAGAACCCCTTGGGAATGGTGCTAAAATGCAGACTCCCGGGCCCACGTAGTCCATCTTAAGGCCTTTATATATACTTACATGTACTTACACCTGTAACAAATATGTTTTGAAGTAGATTCTTCTGCAAGATGAAAGACTTTGTAGAGTTTCATTTTATGTTGGTCATTGCCTCAAAAGCCCCTCTAGACCCTCAATGTTGTTTTTTTTGGAAGAAACTCCTGGAAGCAGAACACAGAGGACCTCCTCGTGGGGAGAGCATGTTGGGAAAGAGATTGGCAGGGAAGAGGCTGGCTACTCGGCTGGAACAAGACGGTGGCTCCAAGCTGCAGGGTGAAGACTCCACAGAAGACTGTGCAGAACCAAGAGAAGAGTGGGGACCAGCTGGGGACAAGGAGAAGGAGAGGGGGCGTGATGTACAGGAAATGAGAGCTGGCAGGAAGAGACAGGGCAAACAGGGTGGAGGCAACCAGAAATGGTTTTCATCTGACGCAAGACGAGGTGAAAAGGCTTCCAGGAAAGAATGTCAACTTAGTGTCAAGTGAGTCAGGAAGGTTACTTGGAATTCTGTCATCTGTCACTTGAGCTAATAACACTGAACCACTCCTAATGAGTGACTTAATTAAAACCCCCCTCTTTCTGAAAAAGGGCTTGAGCTTCTCATAAGCAAACCAGGAATAAGTTAGTGCCAAAAATACACGCCCCGAGGTCTTATTTACATTTCTCAGAGGTGGGTAAATTTGGCTCTGAACTTCTGATATGACTAAAACCTTTTATGAACACATGGCAGTGTTCTGCACAGCCGTGAACTGAATTCCGGCTCTCTCCCCAGTCCTGCAAAGTGCAAGTTACATCACAATGATGGGAACAGTCCCTGACATTCTCTTCATTTCGCAAGCCCCCTTCAACCCTCGGACCACTACAATAGACGATCTATGCAAACAAAAACCTCCAAGTTTGTTTTCAGCTAAAAGATCTCATGACTGTATGTATTCACTTTGAGTCAGAGGTAGGCACACAATTATCGGAAGCATGGAGGAACTTTCCATGGTCCATGAAGGGGAGAAGGTGAAAACAGGACTGGTGGCTTGGCTCCAAAAGGATTAAGGAGATTGTTTGATATAGTTTGAAGTTTAGTTACAGGACCTGTTCCTTCAACCAAAAAGGACAAAACTCTGGACACTAAGAAAAAACTGACAGGTGAACAGGAAGGGGCTATATGTCCCAAGGAGCAGAAGAACCCAGCCCGTGTGCCACTGCAGAAAGCTCAGAGGCAGCCCCCGCAGGAGTCATAGAGTTAATAGCTCCCCCAAATCTCAGGAGATTGGTCTTTTGGACTGCTTTCAAGCATCCTTGCAAATCTCCGAGCCTCTGTCCTACTGTCTGGTCTGCCCAGTATGTCGACCTGCTGAGTCTCCTGCCCCTCCTGCAATGCAGTAATCCCCTACTTACGCTGTACGACTTGGCATAAGGACCCCCGCACTGTGAAGTCTGGGCTCCTGAAGACCCCTCCCCATGTCACTTGCCATACTCCACTGTATTGGTGGTCTCTGCCTTCCTTGCCAGGCGGTGAGACCCTTCTGAACAAGGACTGTGCATTCTGATGGTCACTTTAGAGATTTGGAAAATTTAGAAACGATAATGAAGAAATCATTCACACACATATGCACACGTGTAGGGGGGCCCTCGAGTCACTTTCTGCACCTGGGCTGTGGGTCTGGGACACGCTTTAGACGTCATGATATCTAATGGTACAGGTCTCCTTGCATTGTTCTTTTCCCACAGCGTTATTGGTTATTATGGCTAGCTTATTCTTTTGATTGAACTGTACAACTATTTTATCTTGTCCCCCACCTCAAATCAGTTAAATTTATAAAGAAGTTTGTGGAGAGAATGTATCTTGATTTCAATTGTGATTCCTAACTAATATACGGCCACCTACTTTATTTATTTATTTATTTATTTTAATTTTATTTTTATTATGTTAGTCACCATACAGTACACCCCTAGTTTTTGATGTAAAGTTCCATGACTCATTACTTGCGTATAACACCCAGTGCACCATGCAATACGTGCCCTCCTTAATACCCATCACCGGCCTATACTATTCCCCCACCCCCTTCCCTCTGAAGCCCTCAGTTTGTTTCCCAGAGTCCATAGTCACTCATGGTTCATTCCCCCTTCTGTTTACCCCCCCTTTCTTCTTCCCTTTCTTCTCCTACCAATCTTCCTACTTCTTATGTTCCATAAATGAGTGAAACCATATGATAATTGTCCTTCTCTGCTTGACTTATTTCGTTTAGCATTATCTTCTCCAGTCCCGTCCGTGTTGCAACAAATGTTGAGAAATCGTTCTTTTTGATGGCTGAGTAATACTCCATTGTATATATGGACCACATCTTCTTAATCCAGTCATCTGTTGAAGGGCATCTCGGCTCCTTCCACGATTTAGCTATTGTGGACAATGCTGCTATGAACATTGGGGTGCATAAGGCCGTTCTCTTCACTATGTCTGTATCTTCGGGGTAAATATCCAGTAATGCAATTGCTGGATCATAGGGTAGCTCTATTGGCCACCTACTTTAATGTTTTGATTTGGTAACTAAGAACCCTACCGAATTTAAAACACTACTTCTAATATTTGCTGGTACTAGCCTTAATATTATTGTTGGTTTTCTTGTCATCTACAATGAAGGGATAATTTTGCCTGCTCCTTTTTGATAGTTCGTATTTATTTTTTCTCATCCTTCTGCATTAGTTAGAAAAAGCTAGAAAAATGTTAAATGCTAGCAATGAGAGTGAACATCCTAATCTGTTTTTAACTTTAATGTAAAATAACTCCAGTGTTTTGCCATAAAGAAAATATCAGCTTTTTTCATCTTTACAACAATCATATTAAAGGATATTCTTTTTTATTAGTTTTCTATAACTGCCTAGCAATTTGTACATTTAAACATCTCTCTTGGTCCCCCACCCCCCATTTTACTCTGTTTTTATGAGTATGGCTTTTCTAGATTCTACATATAAATGGTATCATACACAATTTGTCTTTGTCTGACTAATTTCACTTAGCGCAATGTCCTCGAGATACATCCATGTTGATGCAAATGACAGATTTCCTTCTTTCTTGTGGATGAATAACATTCCATTGTACGTCTACAACACCATCTTTACCCATTCATCCATTGACAGGCACTTAGATTGTTTCCATTTCTTGGCTATTGTGAATGCTGCTGCAATGAACATGGGACTACGGATGTCTCTTCAAAGTGCAGTGGCTTTAAACAACACAAATCTAGTGTCTTGACATTTTAGCGGGTCAGGAGCTTGGCTCAGGGTCTCCCAAGGCTAAGATCAAGATGAAGGTGGGGGGTGCAGGCACCATTGGATTTGGGTGCTCTTCCTTCCAAGCCTAGTGCAGTTGACAGGATTCATTTCTTTCTCACCTTTTCCACATGATCCCCTCCATCTTCAAGCCAACCATGCAGGTTGAATCCTTCCCCTACTTGGAATCTCTGCTGTTTGCTCTGAAGGGCTCTTGTCATTACACTGGGCCCACCTGGATAATCCAGGATAATACCCATTACTTGAAGTCAATTAATTAGTAACCTTACTGACATCTGCAAAACCTCTTTGTCATGCGAGGTGACCTAACTATGGGAGTAATACCATGGTATGGAGATCACAGGGCCCAAATTCTGTCTACCAGACCTCCCAATTTTGGTTTACCAAGTTTTAGAGTTAGAAATGGGTGCCAAATTTTATTAAATCTCTTTTTATTATCTATTATCATGATCATATACTTTTTGGGCTTTGACCTATTGATACAGTAAGAGGCTTATTAATATTTTAAAAAATTGCATTCCTGGAATATGCTCTTCTATGTCAAAATGAGGAATTCTCTTATACTCTCCCTAATATTGCTAGATTAAATTTGCTATGTTATCATGTTGACTTTTATATACATTTATTAATGAGACTCTTCTTTTTTTCATGTTGTTTTTGTCAGATTTTAGTGTTAGGTTTATGCTATCCTGGTGAAATGAACTGAAAAGCTCTCCAAGCTGCTCTAAGATCTGAAATGCTATTCAGAGCACTGGGAATAAGATTGTTTCATTCTAGCATCTTTCTTGGATGAATCTTTAGTAAATTACTCAGTTTTTCATTATTAGTAGTCTATTTAAGTTTCCACTCATTCTTTGACTCATTTCCCACAAAATCATGTTTCACTGAGATTTTCAAAGCAATAGCGGAGAGTTATATAATATGCAAACTAATGTAGTTATTTTCTAGTAACTAAAAAACTCACCTATATTTGTCTTATTTGAATCTGTTATTTCCACTTTCTTGTTATTCTCTCTTTCTGTCTTACCAGAAGTTGATCTTTCCGTTGTTTATTTTCCAAAGAATTAGAGGTGGTATCATATTTATTCTTCTGTTTTCTAGGTCATTAATCATTTTCTTCCTGTTTTTCTTAAGATTATTTTGCTATTCTTTTTCTATCTTCTTGAGATGGATGCTATGTTGGTTTATTTGTTTCTAAATTCAGTTTTGTTTTTTGTACTAGATTTTTAAAAACTTTTTGTTTTATTGGCCATTCACCATCTAAGTAAACTTTCTGTTTTGGGGAGAATCCCAAAATAGGTGGGAGGCAGGACCCCACCCCCATTATAGAAGCTGAAAGTGGGTAGTTAACCTCCCCCACCTTCCTAGCTTCTTGGGTGTGGAAGCGAAACAGGCCCAGGTGCTCTCACCCAGATGTCTGAACCCAGAGTCCTTGCAGACGGACAGAGTCACAGTTTTAAGCTGATAGCAGCAGCAGAATTAGAACTCGGTGGTGGTGCAACAAACATTTTGCTTGTGGTGCTCGTGCCTCCCATGACATCCTATTGCTGTAGTGACTGTTTGCACTCAGTCACTCAGCCTTCCCTGGCTCTTCCTGGTTTCTGTGCCTGGTTCTCAGGCTTCTCCTTCATTCCTGTGAGCTACCTGACAGCTTTCCAAATAATTCCTTTTCTGCTTAGGTCAACTATTTTGTGTGTTTAAAATTTAGAATTCTAACCAGCATACAGTTTTCTTTTGCATGTTTCTTATTGTCACTTTCTAACTATTCCAAATCTGTGATTTTGAGGTTTGTGTTTGAAGTTTAAAATGTTTTTTAAAAAAAATACCACAATTGGTCAAGTTTGTATATTTATCTCTTTGTGACTGATTTCTAGTTTTACTGTTGTGCCATCAGATATTATGATCTGTGCAATGTCTGGTTTTAGAAAGTGAGGAATTTTTTGTGGCCTAGTATGATTGTTTTTTGTAAATATTCCACACATAGTTAAAAAAAAAGGTAAGTATACTTTGTAGAAACAAAGTTCAGCATATATTTATTAATTATATGAGTATTCTTTATTTCCTTACTTGTATTTTACTTATCCAAACCACCAAAATTAGAAGTATGCAATTGTTTCTCATTAGCATTATGTTTATACCAAATTATCCTTGCTTCTCTAACAATTTTTACTTTATATATTTTGATGCAACGTTATCTGGTACATATCTGTTGATGACTAAATTATTAATTGTACTCTTTACCAGTGTAAAATTACTCTCTTTGGCTTATGCAACATAATAAATATAATGATTTCTATCTTGAATTCTCCTTAATCTGTTCTTAGTAATGATCTTTGAGGACTGTCTTTTACTCTGATGCATCTAGCTACTAGCACAGGGTCTGACACATAGGTGCTTATTAAATGTGACTGAAAAGAAAAGATACTTGAAACTGGGAGGCGGGTACAGTAAAGCCCTGTTTGTTTTGGTTCTTGGGAGGATACAAATACCAGTCCTCTCCATTCCCCTCAAATGATACACTTTCCTATGGGAAATTAATAGTCCTCTCACCATACCTAATAGTTATAAAGACATTCCAGAATGCAACTCCACACCAGAAGGCAGCTGAAATTCCAAATCTCAGATATTCTAAACCTCAATACTGAGCATAACCGCACGGCAGTAACTCTAATGAGTGAGCTCTAATGTACACAGAGTGTACACAACAGACAAGATATCAGCAGTTGAGCTCAGAAAACCACATCACAGAGGAAGCAGCTGGATCAAGGGGAAGGAGACACTGTGGGCTGAGAAGGGGAGTGCGTAGTACTCCCAGGAGAAAAAGGGCACAGCAAAAAAAGAGGCAGGGGAATGAGAAAGGGATTATATAAGGATTTTTAAAGATGGTGGTAGAGCCCTACCAAAAACAAGTCACTGAACACCAAGTCCCTGTGGAGGGCCTCTGGAGGTTCTTTGTGCCACCTACACCAGAACTAACAGACAAGGTCCGAACAAAATGGGACTAGGGCACCCCTTGTGTGAGGAAAGAGGCTGGAAGTGCTGAGCCCTCCCCAGGGGCCGACACAGCCTGAGGGCCTCACACGCCCTGTTCTTTGACCTCACAGCACTTCCAGATATG
This sequence comes from Ursus maritimus, assembly GCF_017311325.1. NCBI lineage: Eukaryota > Metazoa > Chordata > Mammalia > Carnivora > Ursidae > Ursus > Ursus maritimus. The sequence goes on along the minus strand of NW_024423675.1, from coordinate 60,732,446 downwards.
GCACGGCGTAAGCACAGAGGGTGCTCCTTGCCCACACAGGGCAGCAGGTCTGGGACCCAGGGGCTGCTGCCTCCAAAGGCCACCTCTGGGCCGCAGGCTAAGCTGCCTTCGGGCTGGTCAGAGCTAGACAAACTCCTGGTATAGCAGGCTTACAAAGGCTCGCATGTGCCATCTCATTATTTAGCAAACTCAACTTAGTCCACGGTGTGTGATCAAACTACTTTCAAGTAAGTCCCTTTTAATTACAGGTCTAGATTGTATTCAGAATACCTAATTCCGGTAAAAGCTGCTGGCTATTGTGACAGGAGACCAGAGACCACCAACGGACAGACTTCCCTGAAATGTGGAGCGGACTCACTTGGGGCTCTGGGAGTACACAGTGAGTTTGCCAGGACCTCCCAAGCACGCAGTTTGCTTTCCAGCACCTTCAGTTAGTCTCACCTTAAGAACGATCTGAGGGATCCTGAGGATCCGAGAGAGCGGAAGGGGCTCCACGGCCCCAGATGTTGGTCATTTAAGAATATTGTATAACTTCAAAGATTGCCTGGATTAACAAATGAGCCGAAATACCCTGTTCCATATGTGCAGAAACAACTGATGGCAACAGAGAAAAAGAACTAGAGAGAAGACTGAGAAAGGCTCTGAGAGAGAGAGGTAAACAGGGACAAAGCCAGAGGGGTGGGGGGGAAATATTCACTTCCAGGACCGCAGGTCACCTAAAGCGCACCAGATTACAGGAAAACAAGGTGAGTCCTACCACGCTGTGAAGACGAACCTCGTTCTGTGAAGTCGTTTGGGAGTGTTATGGCAGCATGTCCCTGGTCACCCATGATAACACTGATGGCAAGCACTCACTGAGCCCCCAGCGTGCACCAGGTCTATATGGCGCCCCTGCCGGATAGTATCGCACTTAATCCTTAGAAGAAACCTATGAGGTAGTACTAGGGTCATCCCATTTTGCAGATGTGGTAACAGTTGGGGATAGTCAGATAACCCACCCAGGTACTAATACCATCCGATGACAGGACCTGGATCCAGTCCTGGGTCTTGTGCATTACATTGCCAACCACTAGGCTCTGCTAACCCGTTCTATATTTGCACCAGAGTCTGCTCTCTAAGAAAGCTTTTCCCTCAGTCCCCTACCAGTGTGCTCTCTTTTCAAATTTACTTAACAAAGAAAAATACTCTTCTGAACTGCCTGGGAAACTGCATTTTTCCTCTCTCCCCTCCCAGTGTAAAGTGACATTTAGTTGTGTACGTAGGAAGAACCAACCCAAACCCATTCATTACAAGGGAAGGGAAGCCGCATGTGCTAAACCCTGGCTTTCTGCACATCATTGTACATTTCTCCCTGGCTGCAAAAAGTATAATGCTTTCAATGAAAACTTTCTACCTAAAAATAAAATCATGGCAAACTCTGCAATTGCACTTCTCAGTTGGAGATATTTGCTTTCCACTCTATTTTCCCGAACGCAGAAGAAGGTTCAATTTGCTGGTCTGCTAATAGGTCACCCCAAAGGCCCAAATGCAGCATAATGAACTGGAAAACTAAAGCTATGTAGGTTTGAATCACTGGGTGGCTATTCCAGGAGTGCTGTGAGTAGCTTTATTTTAAATCAGCTGTATGCTACTTATCTCACCTGTCATTTGTACACTGAGGCCCTGATCAAGGTTTGCCAAACTCCAGCCCCAGGTCCAGCAGATGCTGTTTAGAGGCAGATGTTGGCAATGTGCCCTTTGGCCAGTTTTCCTCCTCTTGAGGACACTCCCAAACTTTCCCCCTTTCTTGCCTCTCCCTTTGAGGTTCTGAGTCTCCCAATTATAGGACACCACCGTGCTTATTTGGGGAGTGCTGGATTGCCACCATGACTTGGATTTATCAGAAAGGTTGCAGAAGGGCTCCTAGACACTATCGACTGGAGGCTCTTATTTTCTCAGATGGTAGTTTCCATAAGACATTGTGGTATCGTAAACAGTTATCCTTGAGGAGAAGTACACCATTAACTGGGGTTGATTTATAATTTTAGTAAGGGGATTTTACATCTAATTCATCAGCGTTCTTTAAGGGACATGTATGTACACCTCCGGGTGTTGGAGGGAATAAATACGATTACATGAGCTTTTAGAAAGTGTTTTACAATAATCCGAAGAGAATTTTAAAACACGATGAGCTGGGAAGAAAGTTTTATCATGATTAGGAGTCTAGCCTAGAGAAAGAAACAGAAGATTGAGACCAGTTGATATAAATGGAACGGTCAGATGTCTAGGAATAGGTAAACATTTTTATAAATAATAAAGAGAAGGAGGTGCCCAGTAAGCTCTTTGGGTTTGTAGATATCAACTCCCTACCCATAAATGCCCAGTGGCATAAGTCACTAGACCTCTAGGAGAAGGCATGCAAAGTAACAGAAGAGCTTTTGTGAAAAATGTAAGTTACATCATACAATATTCCATCATATAATATTCCATCATGTAATATCAAAATTACGACCCAAGCAAGGGTCTTGAGAATCCCTACAGGTTACTCCCTGAAGATATTTAAGCCACTGCAATGCTTTGACTTAAAAGCGTGCTCAAGATGGCCACTGGGGCTGAAGTCCCCAGGAAGCCTATCAGAAATCTAACAAGACTGTCGTGTATCCTTGTGGAAACCCTGGTCTGCCCCGACACAGAGGACCAGGTGCGATTTTGGTCATCACATCCATAGAGGGCTACAGTAGCTCAAGAAATCAAACAGAGAAAGCCAATCAAAACTATCGAGGAAGCAGCAGTAAGAACAGATTAGCAACAATAATTACAGATATAACAGTAACATTTGCTCTATACCAGGCACTATGCCAAGGCACTCTTCTGGGCACTCTTCCTTGTATGGACCCATTTAACCCCTCAACCATCCAATGAAGTAGTTACTGTTACCAACCCCATTGTACAGATGGGAAGACTGAGGCATAGAGCGTTTAAGTAGCTTGTTGGAGTCATGATGCTGGTATTTGCACCCAGGCCATCCGGTGCCAGATTCCCAGCTCTCGACTCAGGCTACTTGCAAAATGGGAAAAGACTGAATGAAATTTCATGCTGTTCTGCTTGGGGGGCAAGGCTTAAAGTAATTTATCTAAGTTAATAAAACCAAGACAAGGTCTCATGGGGAAAGCAGAGACTTTCTACCAAATTGTAGATTTTTAAAGTTAGGATGAAGTAATTTTCAGACAAATAAGAGGAAAACAGTTTTGCACAGCAGAAGTGCATTGTAACGTTTTATTTTCCTCAAGAATAGAGACTACAAATCCTAACAGACTCAGAAAGAGTGTTGGCCATTGGTGTGTTACTGAGGTAAACAAGGTTGGGTATGAGCTAATAGAGGATTCCTGTGCCTAACGCCCAGAAGTATCCGTGGTCATTTCTATTAGAGGCAGGCCATGGGACTGGAGAAATGTGGGTCTTTCCCAGTGGGCAGAGCTTTTGTGTAACCCACCCTTCCTGTGACTTGGGTCTTCTACCATCTCCTTGCCAGCTTCATCTCTAAGAAGCTTCAGACCAGAGAAAAAGATGGTCTGTGGGTGTGGCTAGCAGTTCTCAGTCTGAAGTGACAGGAAGTGCTTGCCAAGTAATTCCAAGGGGCTGAGACCCATGTCAGCTGTAAAAATCCTGTGCTGGGCCAATGGTGCCTAACTGTAGAGACACGTCTTACCACGGAGGACATCTGTGCTACCCATTCCCTCTGCCTGTTTCTCTAGTCTGCCCTGGAGAAAGCAAGCAGACAGAGAGGGATGGTCTTGGTGGTCTCTGGAAGAGCAAGATCCTAACTGTAGGCCTGGAAGTCTCCGGCCTCTGCCTCTTTTCCTCTTCTTGGGATTCAAGGGGCCTCCAGCTCCCCTACCAAGTGCCGCTCTGAACAGCTGGGAGAACTGCACAAAGCACATCCGGCTACATTTGGGCAATGGAGGGACCTCGGGTCGACATGGTTTCATTTGCAGTGCCTGCTGACCTCGCAGCTCCAGGCAACAAAGAACCCACTCTGGAGCGTGTGCTCCGGGAGGAGAAGGCCTAGGGCGCTGTACCGGGAGTGGAGGTGGCGGAAGACGGAAAAAGGAAAAACAGAGATTTGATAACACCAGGCTTGGTGAATGGGATCAGCGGCAGGAGGCACTTGAAATATTAACTAGTATTGAGTTGTTCGGTTCCGGAGGGTTAAAGAGACACTCATGCTGACTGTGTTTAGCGCAGTCTTCTCCAAGGAAATCAGCCACCCCATTAGCTACAGACATCTCACCACCCACGTGAGAGGCGGAACAGAGGCAATGTCGGTGGCTACTCACCTACGCAGTTATCGCAAAGGCTACAATGAGAGGCACGAGGGGGCCGGAAAATCTTGCAGGTGAAACAATATTTAAGTTTTACAGTCTGGCCATTGATGATGACTTCTTTGGTTCTGGGAGGTGGGCGGTACCCCCCTGAACCGGTGCCGTTTGCGATATCTGTGGAGAAAAGAAAAAGAACACACGCCCTTAACACAGTCGCTTGGCCTCTGCAGTCTATCGCACCTAGAAGGGAGGCCTGGAGGGAGTCTGCATTTCTAAGGGCAGTGGCCACACTTGGCCTTGGGACACCTCTGCCTTTCTGGGAGGCACCTGCTGCCCCACAGCCTTCCCGCTCCTTGCCAGGGCTCAGGCCGCCTGGACTGTTTCACACAGGTGGGAGCGGCCACGTGACTGAGCTCTGGCCAATGGGATTCGAGCACATATGACCAGGCCAGCCAATGGGTACCTCCCCATGGAGCCCCGCCCACCCTCTCCCCTCCAGGCAGGTGCACCTCGGAACCAGAGACTGGGGACCCTGGGTGACTGCGCAGAGTAGAGCTGCCTCTCTGACCTCTTCACCTTCCATACTGTTACATGGACACTAAATTCCCACGGTGTTAAACTGCTGAAGGTCTGGGCTTTATTTGTTACAGCAGCTAGTGTTGCCCTAATTAATATAGCAGGTGACACTGATACCAAGATCTTTCTCTGATGGCTCATTCCAAATACACCTTAAGAATTCCCCATCTTGCACACTGGCCTCCTCAAAAATAGCAGGTATTGGATGGAGGGAATATAATATTTTATTAATTATATATTATTATGTAATATTATAATATATACTTTTAAATGTATATTTATACATAAATATATATATATGTTGAATGTATATTTTACATTATATATATTTTATAATATATAACATAAATTATATATNTATATATAATATAATATACCTTTAAATGTATATTTATACATAATATATGTATAAATTATGTATTTATAAATAATGTATAATATACATATTATATATAATTATATATATGAATATATTTAAATGCATATTTAAAAATAATTTCCATATTTTATAGTCTGACCAGCATCTTTCATTATCTTTTAGAACCAGTTTTTTAAATGTTGAAGAAAATACAAATATGTATATTTTTTAAAGTTTCATTTTATCTTACAATCTGGTTCTTGTCTCTGAGTTCACGTTAGAATCACCCAGGAGCTTTTAAAGTTCCCCTAAGGCATGGACCCTGCCCCAGACCCATTAAATCAGAATCACCCCCAGGGTGATTCTAATGTGTGGCAGGGTGGAGAACCCCTGCTCCACAGGAAGATAACATGGGAGTTTTATTCTCATCTAGACCTCTCCCAGCCCTGTGAGGCCTGCCAGAAAGAATTTGGGGCAGCTAGCTGTGCAGCCAAGAGCAGGAGGCCACGGGGGATGAATAGCAAGAATATCTAAGGGCTTCGGCAGAGACTCTGCAGCCAATAAACAGGCAGGGCAGACCCTAGGGGCTGGAGGAAATCTTGGGAAACTTCATGGTGTTCTCGAAACAGAGCCCGTAGCACTAAACGTAGCTGTCCCTTTTAATTCATATACACTGAAAGTACACACGATCAGACAGCAACAGTTGCAACATTTGGTAAATTTGCCAAGTGGTAGTGGTGAGTCCCATCACCCACTGAGGCCCCCACAAACAACCTGGGCAGGAGCTATGGGAAGAGCTTCCAAAACTACTGATCTTTCCTTCCTACCCTCAGAGAGTCTGATTTCATTGGCAGGGTATAGTCTGGCATCAGGGTGGTAAAAACTCCCCAGGTATGGTGGTATCTGCCACGCTGCACCCTCTGCCTGCACCCTTGCACGGACAGAATCCACCATGCGTGCATTGTGACATCAGGGGCCCCTTACCCTTCATCCCAATGTCCTTATAAGAGGAGGACCAAGGCCTGAAAATCTGCCCCTGCCCTGTGGCCTAAGTGTTGGTATTTGTGAAAATACCAGCCCCAGTGGTAGGGCAAGCATTTTGAATGGTTAGCAGCCATTTTCTATTCATGGAAAAATTAAAGTTCTCCAAGCATTGTTATGGAAGGAGAGGACAGAGAGTTCAGGAACACCTGAGGGAGAGACGGTGGTGGGAGGGCAGGGAAACGGGAAGAGTAAGGAGCAGCCCTCTGCTCTACCCCTTGGCTGAGGACAACCCTTCTACTTAAAATAATTAAACAGCCGTGGAGCCAACCCAATGACCCCGAGTGGCCTTGCCAAGCAGGATACCCTCTCTTGGTATGTGTCCCACCTGCCCGGCCCCCCACTGGCTGCCCTATCAAACATCTCAACGGATTCTGTAATCAGGAGAAAACAAAGAGACGAGATGGCTGTGTACTTCCGTAAGCATCTGGGTAAAAATAACTTGCTTTGAATACATCAAAGATAAGGTCAGCTCTCCAGAGACCTGCCAACTGGGTGCCACCAAGGCCTCAATTAATTATGACTTGGTACCTCACTGGCCTTATGTCAGCCATGAAATCTACTGTATCAGTTCAGCTCTTGCGAACATGGGCAGAAAAACTAGAAAGCCAGATACAGGTTTAAAAATAATAATCTAATCAATAATATTTGTGTTAATTTAATCAAAAAAGTTTAAAAACTGAATTGTCAAGGACAGTGTTTTAAAAAGCAGGGATGATGCACTCATCCACACTAGAACCACTAAAAAAATCCTGGTCTGAGTAGCAGTGACTTGGGAAAGGATCTGCTCGCACTTCTTAAGACAAACTAGTGAGCCTGTAGTTCCCAAGTACTTTTTGGAAAGATTAAAACTTTGATACAATGTGAACTGAAGGCTAGAATTCAACAGACAAGGTCAACTGAAGCTTAAGACTTAAGCTAAACCCCAAAACTCTTGACTAAATATCTGGAGAGCTTTTTATGTAAAAGAAATTGAAAAATCAGAAGACCTAGATTCAGGGCCCAGCTGTGCCATCATTAACTGACTGAAGGTCCACAGAACTAAAGAAAAAAAAAGTCAACTGACATTTAGGACATATGGTTGACCCTTGAACAATGTTGGGGTTGGGGGGGCTGACCCCTTGCATAGTTGAAAATCCAAGTATAACTTCTGACTCCTCCAAAACTTAATTACTAAAAGCCTATTTTGACCAGAAGCCTTACCAATAACATAAAGGTAATGAATATATATTTGGTATATTATATGCATTACATACTGTATTCTTACAATCAAGGAAGCCAGAGAAAAGAAAATGTTATTAAGAAAATCATAAAGAAGAGAAAATACATTTACAATACTGTTCTGCATTTATCGAAAAAAAAATGCACGCATAAGTGGTCCCATGTAGTTCAAATCCACGTTGCTCATGGGTCCGCCGCATTGACTCTAAGCCAAATACCACGCCAGAGGCCGTGGGGGCCCCATACATGAACAAACACAGATATGGGTCCCCAGGGGTCTCCTGGCCACTCTGGCCACCCCATTCCCTCAGCCAGCTTGCCAGATGCCAGTCTCACAACCACCTCAGGGCCTCCCATGGGGCCCACGTGGTCCTCTATGCACCTGACCTTCTCTTGCCATTCAGTCTTAGAGAGAGCCCGTGCTCAAAGCCTCCTTGAGCCCCCTGGACAGATGATGCTGTTTCCTACTTCCAGGCACTGTGCCTTCTCCCATTGGGCCTCTTTTTCCAGCTCTCTGCGTAGATACCCGTCATCCTTAAAGGACCAGTTCAAGCTTCTCTTTGTAAGCTGAGCTCTTTCCTCCTTTGGAGTCCTACCATGCAGTTCATGTATGTATATAGGATGTTCAATCGGTGATCGCGTTGTGCTAGCAGGGGCCAGTCCTGTGCTGGGAGCAGTGGAGACTCGTTCTCTGCTGGTGGTCCTCACAGGTTGGATGGAAGACCTGGGACCTCGCTAGGGCAACCAGTACAAGGATCTGCTTTTGTGTCTTCTCCCAGATGCTGCTGGAGGGCAGGGACTGCACCTTACCCGCTTGCATGTTCCCAGGGTCCAGCAGAGCTTCTCGCACACAGTAGGTCCTCAAGGTGCATGCCATCTGGAAGGCCAATAGTTCTGGCAGGTGGGCCCGTAAGATGCCTGGACGCCCAGGACTGGTGTCCTCCAGCACTCACTGTCAGCGGTCCACTGCCCTTAGTCCTCAGAGCCAGTGACTCTTCCCTCCCTGGGGATGCCCCTCTCAAGATCTCCCTGAGGCTGTTGCTCCTCTTAAATGTGTCCCTAGCTGCTGCTGGTCCAGAGGCCCATCTCCCACAGCTCGTCTGCACCACCAGAGAGGGCCAGGCAACATGGCGGCTGCACACCAACAGCTTTCAGGCATGCCTGCGTCCAGGATAGATGTGAATACTAGGGCCTTGATATCCAGGGCTTCAAATACCCACCTGAGCACAAAGGAAGTTTCTCAACATTCACACTGACGCCAACGGCCGGTCATAAAATCTGTTCCTTGTCCCCGGCTACGACGAGCCCCCGTGGCCCACCCCACATCACAGGCCACAGGGGGTGCTGTTCCTGGTTGAATCCTCGATTACTCTGTTTTTGGTATGGGGTTTTGTTGTTGGCAACAATTGTGCCTCCGGTTCCCTGGGCTGCTCTCTATGGCGTAAGTACAGCCATTGCAAAAAGAGTAACTGAGGTCTGCAATATCTAATGGACAAAGGACACTAGAACTTGGGGGGATAACCCTCTAACAGTACTTCAAGTTTATCTGAGTCCATATTTCTTAAGAACATTTTTATATGTGTTTTGAAAGAGAACTTAAAAGCCTGACATGGTCTTTTTCTTCATAAAGTCGCCCCCGCCCCCTGCAAACGTCGGTAGCTGTGAGGGTGGAGGCAGAAACAGTGACAGATCCCCACCTGGCAGGAACCTCACAATCAGCAAAGGAAGAGGGGGTCTGCAGAGAGGGGGAGCAGGAGGGGGTGCCGTGTGCGCAGTGTGAGTCCAGGGACACGAAGTTTTTCACTCCGAGAGGAGACCCGGGCTCAGTAGAGGTCTTAAGTAAGTTGTTTGCTAACACATGCCTATTTCAAAGCCACTCTCCGAATCAGTCTTGTTCTTTTCTTGAAAGAATAATAAATAGGGCACTCACCTCCCGAGAGACCCACTTGTCTACCATCTCATTTATTCCTGCTCCAAATTCAGGGAGAAAATTGTTGAACTTTTAAAACCGTTGAACTTCACCATATAAAGTAACTGAACTCTGCTTTTTTAAAATGCAGAGGGAATGGGGTGCCTGGGTGGCTCCATTGGCTAAGCGTTCGACTCTTGATTTCAGCTCAGGTCATGATCTCAGGGTCATGAGATCGAGCCCCGCCTCAGGCTCTGTGGGCGAGTCTGCTTGAGATTCTCTCCTTCTCCCTCTGCTCCTCCCCCTGTTCACCTGCTCTCTCTTGCTCTCTCTATAATAAATAAATGAAATTTAAAAAAAAACGCAAAGGGAAAAATCCGGACTCACAAAAGATGTACCTTAAGATTCTTTTCCTTTACCGAAAGGATTTGAAACACTGGGATTCCTGGATGCACTGACGTTTCATAGACGATTCACCACCACTGACGGTGTCCTCCAGAGAGGGGGCGTCTCTACTAATAAATGTTTAACTGGGATGAAGGTAAAGCTTCTCCGCACTGGGAATCAAGTCGCCGCGGAAGTGCAATCTGCTTTATACGCAGGCCTTCACGATTCTGTCCCTGCATGCGCTGAGGGCAGCTGTTGGATCTAATACATCTGAAATGTCATAAGGCTCCTTTCCTTGGCACTCTGCAGCCTCAGGACACAGACTACCGAACCTCGAGATGGTTATCTACCCTGAAGGAAGATGGCTGAGAGCCAATTAACACAGCCTCTTGGCCAACCGTCTGTAAGCTTCCAAGACCATAGGAAGATATTAAAATGATTAGATCTTAGACAACTCAACTATTAAAGCGTTAGGGGGGAAAGTAGAGCAAATCCTCGTCTGTCCACAGACATTGGTTAGGTTTCCACTCGAGGGTAAAATGTGGATATTTTCTCACCTATATACTGGATGGCAGTAGCTTTGCCTCTGTAAATGCTTAGGTAAGAAGGTGCGTTTGAGGGCTCATGAAGTGGTGTTGGTCTCCAGCCCTCTCCCTCCCGTCGGAAGCTTTGCTCTGTCAGTTTGTCTTAAACGTTTATCTTCAAGGACTAAAACTGATGCCTGAGGTGAGGCTCGAGCTGGCAGAGTTTCAAACCCGAGCCACACAGGGGGGCAGGCGAGTCCCCTCTGCTCCGTGGGGCACATCTCAAGTAGGAGCAGAGAGGGCCTGCAAAGCCGGGAGCAAGAGAACAAGGAAAGCAGAAGTGGGGAACCCATGGGCAAGTGTGGGTCCCACATGGGACGGAAGGGGATCCTTTTTTTCATGGAGTCTCACGCCCTTCCTGGCGGTCCTGCCTTTGTGAACAAAGCAGTGGGGACTGGGGCTGCCTGGGAACCACTCAGGAGGAGGAATGGAAAGGGACAGGCACGGACACTTTCTGGTTCTGAGGGGGAGTGATTCATATGCGCTCTTCCCACTCACAGATGTCCCCCACGCTGTGCACAGCACTGTAAGAGGTGGAAGTTGGGGGGACAATGAAAGGGCAGCAGCGGGCAGCGGCAGCCTAAGAAAGGGGGAAATGGTGAGTGCGGACAACAAACCCAGGCTGACGGAGCAGCTCAGGCTGGATCTCGCCTCTCCTGAATGCGCAGCTGGGTTTGGTCATAGGAGGTCACCTCGCTTAGAAACCACAAAGGCTTTGGACTTACTCCGGACTTGGTCTCATAGGATGGATCTCCCTTAGGAGAGAACTTGGTCAAGGAAAAAGCATCTGTCAGATGAGAACTGTAACATACTCTTCAGCCCCACAAGAACTTGACCACTTAAGGCTCTAACCAGGAACCGAGGAAAACACAATGCAATATTGGTAGAGAATTGGGCAAAGCCACCTTTCTCTGTGTGCTTCATAGAAAGTAGAAAAAGGAAGCGTCAGAGAATGAGCTTCATGTGCACTCGGTGCTAGCTTCACGCATTCATTCACTATTCTTGTCAAATATTTATTAGGCCCCAACTGTGTGCTACACAGTCTTCCAGGTGCTCTGGATACAGTGGCGAATACATTAAGTCCTCTGTCGTTTTGTGGCTTACGCTCTAGGGAGGGCAGATAAACCCAAAGTACGGACTTTTAAACGTACAAACAAATCACATTCAATAATATATCTTACACTTGGCTGATGATCAAGGTCACCTAGGGCAGCGATTCTCAACCAGGGGTGATGTCGTGCCCTAGGGAAAATCTGGCCAAAGTCAAAAATGTCTGAAGACGTTTTTGGTTGTCAGAAGCAGGAGGGAATGCTATTGGCATCGAGTAAGAACGGCCCAGGGATGCTGCTGAACATCATACAATACACAGGACAGCCCACGCGGCAAAGAATCACCCAGCCCAAGATAGCAATGGTGCTGAGGATGTGGAACCCTGGCCCGGGGCTGTGCTATTCAAAGTGTGTTCCGTGGACCGGCAATAGCAGCATCGCCAGGAAGCTTGCTAGAAATGAATAATGCCATGGGGAGCAGGATGCAGGGGACAGTTTGAGAAGCTGGCCCAGAAGCAAACACTCCTTAGCAAGCAGGACAAAAGCCTGGAAAGTCCCTAGATGAATTCTTTCAGGTACTATGACAAGCACCACCTGTGAGTGAAGGTTTGCTCACTTCGGAGCCTTTTAAAATGCAAAGATTCCTTAGTCCTGAAGATTCTTAGGTCCACAGGGGGTAGAGCCCAAGAATCAGTAAGTTTAGAAAAGCTCCCTGTGGACATCTGATGAAGAGGCTTGGGCTGCATAGGACAGCTAAACTCTCAGCCTGGGTCTCTGTATCACTAGCTGGAGAATAGCAGCAGTTGGCCCAGGGACGCTAGAGAGAGATGTGTGCCTTATTTTGTTTCATTTTATTTTTTTTGATGTGTGCCATTTATAAAGATGCTAACGTTACCCGGAGAGCCGATTTTATCTAGTTAACGATGGAAAATGGAAAGTCAGCCTAGTGAAACTGCCAGGCCAGGTTTTCAAATGGTGCGTTTTTGTTGCATTTATAACAGTGTAACTTTTTGTTCAATCTTAAAAGAACCTGAATATTCAAAATGGGCAAGAAGGAAGTGGCTCTGGTTTACGTGGATGGGCCCGGCTTGTTTCATGCCCTGGTTCCAGGGGACACAGTTTGAAAAAGACAACAGCTATTTTAGGTAAGTAGGGCCCTGTTAAATTAAATGTCATTAAAGGAGAGATATTGTCCACGTTTGTATGTGCTCACAGAGTTAAGGAGATGGCTATGAGCGTGAATTTTAACTGTGACCGCTGAGTGGTAAACATCATTCTTCACTCTGTCGCAAAAATAATCCCATGAGTATAAGCCCCAATATTTCTAAAAATAGTTCTGGAACATTCCTAAAAATGTTCCAGAAAATGGGAACACAGAATGGCATTGGTGAGAGAAGTGTGATTTTTTTTTTAATCTGGTGGAGAAAACAGGCCTCAGTTTCTCCACATTTAAACTAGGATACCTTGAGCACCCATAGTTCGGGGCTATTGTAATTCATTGAAAGACCTTGAAAACTGTCAGATGCTATGATGTTCATAGATATTAAAGTTTCTCTTTTTGGGGGCCTGACCAGATCCTCTAGATATATATGTATCTCACTAACTAATGCAATTAAAAACAGAAGAAAAAGAAAGTGCTTAGTAGCTATGACCTTTTTAGTTTGACTGAGTTAATCCAAAACATGCTTCTAGCAAAATGAAAATTAATGACTCTTATTTTTTGCCATACTTATCTTTCCACATGGATGTCAAAACCTTGACCTTAAATGCAAAAGAAATAAAGGTCAGTTTGTCCTTGCAAAGTTTTAATTTCTCTCAATTTTTTGGTCAAAGTTCTCTGAGCACACACACACCAAACTGCTGTGCTGTGTAAATGAAAATCAATTCTTTCACTGAAGGCCAAGCTAGAAGTATTTGCGCGCGTTTCTACTCCATGGGGCACAGTCTCTGCACCGTCAGAAGCTACTAAATATTGTACAATGATAGAGCTCAGTCTGGGTTGTCAGTGTTTGGAATATTATATGACAAGGAGGTGAAAACAAGGTAAAAACTGGGCGCTGGGGGCGCCTGGGTGGCTCAGTCAGTTAAGTGTCTGCCTTTGGCTTACGTCATGATCCTGGGGTCCTGGGATCGAGTCCTACATCAGGCTCCCTGCTCTGCGGGGAGTCTACCTCTCCCTCTCTCTCTGCTGCTTCCCCTGCTTGTGCTCTCTCTGTCAAATAAATAAAATCTTAAAAAATCCCAAAAAACCTAGGATACCACGTGAGAGCAGGGCTGTACTTCCTCATTATCATGAGGAAAATCTGACATGCTTTTTTTGAGGTTTGAGTGGCATTAATATGAGGGCATTAGCAAGGACCAGCTTCTATCTCATTCTGTACAGCAATGTTATAAGATTTTGTCTTTAGCACTGAGAAAAAGAGAGAATTAAGGACGCCCCTGCAGAACTAGTGGATGCCATTTATAAATGCACTGTGTACTTTCACGGAAGAAGTGCCCATCTATGGTGGCTCTATACTGTTTTCTCTTTTGCCTCTCATCAATACCGATTGGTAAAATTCATAAGAATTTCAATGAAATCACTAGTATAGATCTATATCTGGGTATCTATGTATCTATCTAAATGTTAAAACCATATATATATATAATATTAGCAATAACCAGTTGGAAACTATAAAGGGATAAAATCCCATTTACTTCAGAAAAAGTAATCATAAGACTCTAGGAATAAACCTAACCCAAAAAATAGTTGCTGGGTTTCAAATGCAGAACCCTAGAAAACAAAATTGAGACTTTAAGGAGGTTTTGGAAAAACATGGAGGAGGGGCACCTGGGTGGCTCAGTAGGTTAAGCTTCTGCCTTTGGCTCAGGTCATGATCCCAGGGTTCAGGCCCTGCCTTGGGCTCTCTGCTCAGCAGGAAGCCTGCTTCTCTCTCTCCCTCTGCCTGCAGCTCCCCCTGCTTGTGCTTTGTCAAATAAATAAATAAAATCTTGAAAAAAAGGAAAAAGAAAAACATGGAGGAGCATTCCACATCCTGGAGTGCAAGATTCTGTATTTTAAACATGTCAATTCTCACCAGATCACTTTATGCCCCTATTACAATGCCAATCAAGATTCCAATATGATTTGGGGAAATTCTGACAAACTGGAAAAATGATTCTAAGTTTTATCTGGAAGAATAAAATGGTGAGAATATTTGCAAAGCAAAAACAACAACAACAACAACAAAACAAGGGGAAATAATTGTCCCAGGAAAAAAGTGAAACATTGAAATAGAATAGAACCTTCCCAAAGAGATGCAAATTCTGTAAGATTCAGTATTAGATAAATGCTGCTTTTCAAATCAGTGGGGGAAAGCAAGGGTTATTCAATAAATGGAAATGGGATAAATAGCTAATCATTTAGAAGGAAAAAACCCAAAAGTTAGAACCATATCTCATATCTTATACCAAAATATGTAAACGTAAAACATAAAAATGTGCATAAACTTAAGAGTCTGGGTGCAGGGAAGTGCTTTCTAAACATGACAAGGCAGCATACATAAAGAAAAGACAGACAGCTCTGACTATACAAAAATTTGAAAAACTATATGTCAAAAACTCCTAAAATGCAAATGATAAAGTAGAAATATAGTTACACACATAACAAAGAGTCGTATCTTTAAAGAGCTCTTACAAACGATTAAGAAAAAGGCAAATATCCCAATTGAAATGGGGAAAAGAGGTGAACAGGTAACTCACACACAAGGGAGAACTACGCCAGTAAATCTATTGAAGAAGTTTGCCATTTGGCTGGCCCCAATTTCAGAAAGTCATAGGTTAATTTTAAATGATGATATTTAGTATTGGTGAGAGCAGGGAGAATAGGCATGGTCGTGTACTTTTGGTGGGAATATAAACTAATGTAACCTTTTGAGGAACAAGTTTGCCATATGTCTCAAAACATTAACAACCGATATATACCTTTGGCAAAGCAAGAGCATCTTTAGACATCTGACCTCAGGAAATTTCCATGAACGTTGATTGCGACACTGTTTTTAGTATTAAAAACTGAAATGTCAATAAAAGGGAGTTGGTTAAATGAATTGTGATACGTGACCATACAATGGGTGGCCATACCCTATTGAAGATGGAGTCGAATGGTTCACAGTGCACAGCAGGGAAAAGCCTGTTTTCAAAACAGTAATGTACGACGTGAGCCCATATTTGCGTAAAAATATATTCTGCGGAGAAAAGATACTGAAAAGAAACATCAAAACGTTAACCATGGGTATCTGATTGGTCAGATTAATTAAATTAATCCATTAGTTAAAAAAAATAAAGAATTAAATAAGTTCTTTATGCCTCCCAGGGGTTCTACAATCAACATATATTATTTTGTAATGAACAAAAACGTTACTTTTAAAACAGCAGGCAAGAGGCATAAAACATTTGCAAAAGGGGTTGAGATAGTCCGGGTTCCCTCTAATTCATAAAGTTAGGCGTCAATGGAAATATCGCCACCGCTTCCGAAAAATACTTTTAAATTCATAGATTTCAGCAATTGTTCTATCTTGTTTGTACTTAGTGACTGTTTTTGAGCATTTACTGTGTACAAGGACCTGTTCTAGGCACTGAGGATAAAGCAATGAACAAAACATACAAAAACCTCTGCTCCCCAGCCACTGACATTTTGTACAGGAGAACCAGAAAATAAAAGGTTTTGAGCAGAGGCGACATTCATCAATAATTTTAGAAAGATATCCTCTCTGCCTCCCCTAAAGACAGCATTAGATTTTTTCAGATTCTTTTTTCATTCCTGAAACGATGTGAGAAGGAGTCTGCTTGACTCATGGGGGCCACTTGTCGCTCCTGGACTTTGAATCCTCCTCCTAGCTCTCTGGCAGCACGTGGTGCAATCTGGGGCCAAGTCATACAATTAGCTCACTAAACGCAGATTATCTCCGCACAACATTTATCTCTAGGAACAGTGCCTTTCCTGCTACTGGGCATTGCATTCTTTCCACTGCCACAATATCTTCCAGATTTTGCGCCAAGAGAAAGCAAGAGGAACAGAGAATTTCCCTGGGAGTCAGGAGACCGAGGTATCTCGTCCGCACTGCCACCGCCGAGTGATTGAAGTTCGCTGGGCTACTCCAATCTGTAGAACAGGGAGCCGGCGAGATGAACCAAGAGACTCCAGACTGTTTCGGGAGTCGGATTCTATACAGACTCCTGTCCCCAGCTTTCCAACTCCCCTCGGCTTTGTGCTCTTCATCGTGCGTGTGACTGAGTCTGGATCACACCAAATAACGGCCTATGTTCTCCATGAACTCATTGCTTGTATTTTTGCTTTAGTCCCACAAGCAGATGGTAAATGGGCTGAAGGCATACTGCAGGTGGGCACTCAATAAATGCTTGTTAACCAGCCCTCCATTACAGCGACGTCAATGCAGCACCTTTCCACTTACAGTGCTTAAATGAAATTGTTCCAGTCCTCTTGCTTCAGACTGCACCACTGAGGACGTGCTCCTTCCTAGCTAGAGCAGCATGGGAGAGCCCCCCCACTCCCCAACGGATCTCTAGCATCCCGCCCCTAGGGCCCCACACTTGCCTTAATGGGCCCACGGTAGCCCCGAGGTGCTCTGGTACCAGGTCTGAAAAAAGACCAAGGCCAAATCGGGCAAGAATGAGTTTCGTCTAAACTTGCTTGTAAGGCCGGCCGTGGTGATGCTGTCTGCCCTTACTAGTGCTCATCGGTACTTTAATAAAGGACTGTGAGCGCTCTGAATAAAATGTGTCAGGCTGGAACAGAACTCAGGTGAATTATTTAATAGTGATCAATAGCAGTGCAGGCTAGATTTTGACAAAAACAAAACAATTTCATTTTTCTTTTGTTCTTTTCAGGGCTCACAATGTGACTTGCAGTGATAGTCAACGACTCAAGACATGTCAACTGTTCGGATTGGAGAAGAAAATGGAATTTCCAGTTCTTGAGATTAGCATTTAATGGTCACCAACTTCTACATGTTTTTTTAAAAAATGTGCATGCATAATATAAAAGACAACCCCTAAATGCCTACAAGTCTCTCTCTAGTCACATGGACACATTGATACTTCTGAATGTGATTATGGGTTTTTTTTCCCCTTCCAGCAAATAAACTATCTTGCTCAGGTCCCAAATTTGTTGGCATGAAGAGTGAGTTAGAAATCTGAGTCTTTATGCCTTTTGCTTCTGATTATCCCCATCACGCGACAGTCAGCAGATGCCAAGTGAGGCCGCTACAAAAGAATGTTCTTAACTATAAAGAATACGATGTTTGATTTTTTAACGAAATCATCTTGTCAGTGGGGTAGGAGTTTCTCAGTTCCTTTGTCAGTTAACTTGGAAGAACTATGACTAAGAAATTCTTTGGGTTTCCAGCTCAGTTTCATCTGTGCAAGGGCCCTGATATTCTTAGATATCTGATATTCCCTGACATTCTTTCCATTCTCGGCCCTCCAGACTAATGGATTCCACCCAACAGAGCTGCTCAGAATGGCCCCGTTTGGCCCACCAAAGTCCCTTGTGTTTCACTTTTGTTCAGGCTTCTAGAAGTCTCAGAACTGCAGTGCAGCCCCACAGGCTGGACTAACCCAGAAGTGTGACCTTCAGAGGCCGTTAGCTGCTTGTTTTTGAAACATTCCCCTCACCTGCTGCCCACTCCCTTCCCTGCAGGTCTGGATCACAGAATGCTTGGCCTGAGCCTGAGTCCTCGTTAGCCCTCAGTCCTGGACAGTGTCCATCTGTGCGTCTCTGCTGGCCGGGGGCGGGGCCGACCCCCACCCCATGGGTTCGTATGCAAAGGAAAGAAATGACCAAATTTGCTCTGGACACACACAGCGCTGAGAAATGGAGATGCCCCACCTGGACACCTCCTTGCTGGGGTATCTGTCTCTCTAATAAGCGTCTTCCAAGAACCAGAACACACGCTCCCCCTTCAGATGGAAGAAATTCTGCTGGGGGTTGGGGAGGGAACAGCCCCACCCACCATACACATAGAGCAGAGCGATGCAGAAACCGGCCACTCCTGGGTGACCGCATGTCACTCAGACTTGTCCCAGCTCTTCCTCTAGCTCGGAGGCCGGGGACTCGGGCAGGACCTTCCCAGGAAGCGCTTCTAGCTGCTGCCATGTTGTTCCCCGGGGGGGCGTGGAGTTGCTCCATTCAGGTTCTGGCTCAGCTGCCTGCCTTTTCCCCCAGACTCCAGACTCGTAGCAGGGATAAGGACTCTGCCCTACTCCCCAGAAATCCCAGGGTCCAGCCCAGTGCTGGGTACCTGCGGGACACTCAGTGGGTCCTTCTGGAGTCAGCAGGTCCTGAGAGCATGATCCTCCTGTCTGGGTGGTCCTGGCAGCTCACTGCCCTGCCTTACTCCTTTTTTACCTCCTGGGCAGCCTCCTGCACTAACAAAGAGCTCCTGAGGGGTTTCTTTTCCCTGAAGGGCAGAGTGGGTACCTGGGGGGAGATGGGAGGGGAGGAGGGGACAAAGGATAAGGATTCTCCGCCTGACAACTTTCTAGCTGACATGACCTCCTTCCTCTGAGGAGCTCCTCGAATCTCCATGGTGCAGTCTCTACCGGACGCATATAAAATGCTTCACCTGCTTTTGGTGACATTTAAAGGCAGCGAACCTCAAGCATTAGGATGTAAAAGGATCACCTTGGGGAGTGTGCTAGCAGCAGACTGCCAGGCCCCACCTCCTAGAGACGCTCTGTGCGTTTAGGTTGGGGCCTGACGATCTGCATTTTAATTACAGGAGGTCTGCAGACCTGAGGGGGACAGACAGTGGCTTAAGGACTCCCCCTCCCTCCCGCTGTGTAAGCAGCACCAAAGACCCTCTCCTGGGAGCCTCCACCCCACATCTCCCTGGAGACGCTGCCCGGAGAGCCCAAGCCATAGCTCTTTGCTATGGAAACCGTTTAATGATGGAAACCGTTGGCCTAGTCCAACCCTTGGCGCCTGACCCCTGCTCAGTAGGAACTGGATAAGACCTCAGACCCTAAAGCCTTCGAGCCCTGCCAGACCCCTCCGCCTAAGGCCTGCTTCTCCCATTCACAGGCGTACTGTCCTGAGCAAAGCAGAGTCAATACCAAATCTCACGGGAAGCTGCAAGGGCCACTCTCATGACTCTGAGGGACAGTCCTTGCATGGGGCCAGCAAACACATCCGAGCTCTGAGCACCAGGCTCCCCCAACACGTCTCCTGGCTACGTGTCCACTTTTCAGTTTTAGTTCCTTACGGGGCTTCGGGGCTTCGATTCTAAACATGTCATTAAAGCTTGTTCAATGTCTCACTTCTTGTGTTCTAGCAGATTTACGAGACACAGTAGCCAACACAGTGTTGTACATCTTGCATGTATAAATAGTTGGCTGCTTTCAGTTTCTGCAGGTTAACACATGGGCTCCTCATCACACTTCTGAGTCAGGCAAGGCCACTGGATCCCATTATCCAGGCGAGGACGGGAGGCCCCAAGTCCAGGCAACCAGCAAGCAGTATGGCTTAATACATGAGAGGATCTCAAGCAGACTGCCTGCTGAGCCGGGAGCTGGTCGCAGAGCTCGATCTCAGGACCGTGAGTCACACACTCAACCAACGGAGCCACCCAGGTGACCCAGTCATTAAATATTTTTGAAATCAGCATGTTTCTGATTTCCTTCCTAACAGTAATTACAGAAGTATACAATTGTTCATTTACCCATTTTCTACTATTGTAGAAAAAATTTCAGCTTCGTGGGAAGCCTGAAAAACCTCTCCATCATTACACTGTTTGTGTGTTTTGGGGCTGTAATAATTCTGAAGTATGACCAGAATCTACATTTAAATTGCTCCTAATTTTTTACACTATTTAAAAAAAGTTTTTTGAAGATTTATTTATTTGAGACAGAGAGTAAGCACAAGCAAGGGGAGCAGCAGAGGGAGAGGGAGAAGCAGGCTCCCCACTGACAGGGAGCCTGACCCCGGGCTTGATCCCATCATCTGAGCTGAAGGCGGACGCTTAACCAACTGAGCCACCCAGGTACCCCAATTTTTTTTACATTATTATAAATAATTCTGCAATGAACATCTTCATATTTATTTTTCAAGTTAGGTTTAAATTTTGTTCCTCAAAGCTCTATGAAGTGGGTACCTATTTCAATTTCCTTTTCTATTGGATTTCTTCCAATTTTGTGATTTTTGGCTCTCATTTTTTTTTTGAAAGATTTTATTTATTTATTTGACAGAGATAGAGACAGCCAGCGAGAGAGGGAACACAAGTAGGGGGAGTGGGAGAGGAAGAAGCAGGCTCATAGCGGAGGAGCCTGATGTGGGGCTCGATCCCAGAACGCCGGAATCACGCCCTGAGCCGAAGGCAGATGCTTAACTGCTGTGCCACCCAGGCGCCCCTCACATTAATTTCTAAAACTTGATACAAAGTGGAAAGACAGCTCCTCATGCTCCTTCTATATATTCCAGATCTCTGAAAGCTTTTCTTCCAGACTTTTCGGTGGGCAAAACATTGATAACTGATCTACTACAAAATAATATTCATGGCACCCTGGAGCTTGAGACAAGGAAAGACACAACAGCGAAATAAATTATTTAAGTAGTACTTTACTGAGAAATTAGGAAGTGTCCATGAAATATGAACACCAACTCCTTCCAGAGAAAGTTCCCTCTAAGGTGGCAGAGAGGTTTGTCAGATTCTACAGGTTTTGTCGAATCCTACTTTGTTAGATTCCTTCCACCAGGACAGGCATGGAACGGCTGCCAAAGCCGTTCTGCATTTAATGGCCAATCATACCTGCAGAAAAAGGCAAGTGGCTGACTCTGGAGTGGGGTTTTTCATTGTACTTGTTGGGGGGGGGGTGCTGAGCTGTCGTGGGGAAAAGAGCATCAGAGTGGAGGGCGGCCAGCTGCTGCCACGTCAGCCGCTCCGCATGGACGGCTCTCGGTACACCTGCTTGAGAAGGCTGCCAGGCAGCCAAGTGCCTGGGCTGGAACCCGCTGGTCACAGAGAGATGGCATTGCCTCTGCTGGCCAACTGCGTCCGGTGAATCACCTCTGCAATCTGCTTCTGTAATCACCATCAGACCCTCTGTGTCCGTAATTGCCAAAACACGCAAACAGTTATTAAAATATTGATGAAAGAGAACCTACAACCATTTATCATCACAGAATAGCAGTTGCTAACTGCTTTTATCTCGGGAGAGCTTCGTGGGAAGCCTGAAAAACCTCTCCATCATCACACTGTTTGTGTGTTTTGGGGCTGTAATAATTCTGACGTATGACCAGAATCAGAAGTGCCCACTTGCATTTCTATCAAGGAGTTGGAGGAGAAAGCCAGCGTCTGGGGACTGGGAGCTGGGCGTCCCTCCCCGAAGGTCACATTTCCAGATGTTTTCACTCTGGTATATGTTTGGCCAGGAAAGAAAAGGAACGTCCAGCAAGGAAGAGAAATCTCCATTCCACATTACTGGAACTCTGTGATGTTGTTTGATACCCTCAAAGTTCACTTGGTGATTTTTGCAAAATGCCAAACCAATAATTTTTATTTTAGTAACGACTCCCTAGAACCACCCTGTGCACTGTCAAGTGGAAAAATGGAATCATAAAGACCTGAAATGAGGATTGTAGACAGAAGAAATAAAACCAAAAACACAATTCTGAGTCTTCCATTGCTTTAGCCTGAATCCAATCTTTCTTTATTGATGGGCTGTTGACTTTCTTATATTAGAAATTCCTCCCTCCCGCAAACTTGGATTCCATTTCAGCACCAAAGTTATTAGTTTTGTTTTCCTCTGGAATTGGTAACGGCTGGATGTGAGAGCCCTCTGGATGGGCCGCTCTTGTCACTAAATGGCCCATCTGGGGCTCTCTGGGTGATGGATGGCTCTTAAACAGTTTCCCTCTGGTAATGCAAACCAGCCGAGGTGCAAAATGAAGCACAAACTTGCATTCGTGCACACCAGGCATCAGTCTTATGGCAACGAGAGTGACACAGATGTCACCAAGCTCAAAGTAATTATCAGCCTTTTTCAGGAATGGTGGCCTTGCAGTTGGGAGTTTTGGACCCTGCTGTCCAATATGGCGGCCACCACCACCTGTAGTCCTGAGCACTCAAAATGTGGCTAGTCTGAATTGGGATGTTTTGCAAGTGTAAAGTACACACCAGATTTGAAAGATTTAGTACAAAAGGGAGAATAGAAAATATCTCAATACTCTGTGAGTACTGATTATCTGTTCAGATGAGAATACTCTGAAGAACTGGGTGAAATGAAAATATTATTAAAATCAATTTCACTGTTTCTTTTGACTAGTATACAGTGGCTACTAGAGAATGTAAACTGACATGTTTGCATTTGTAGCTCACAGTATATTTCTACGATATGGTGCTGGTTTAGGCGGCCAAAAACATCCATTGGAAATTAGCGGGAAATCTCTATACATTATTTATTAGGGTGGCGGTGGGAAGGGCCGGTCCCCGTACTCTGGCTGGATGTGAACAGCACGTGCCCTCACGCTGGTGTGGATTCTTCATCTCTTGTCTAGTCTGTTTGCTCTCAGACCCATCTGTTGTTCTTGCTTTTCTCAGTGGTGTGGGGATGGAATTAGAAGTCTGCAGAGAAGGGTCGAGCTCACAAGAGGTGTACCACAAACCCTTTAAGTACCTTGATGCTGAAGTTATTTTTAGAGCTAAATTCACAAATAAGAACCACCAAAACCCTGCCCCTGGAATAAAATTTTGCCTTTTTTTCAGTCTTCAACCTAACACATTACTGGACACACATCTAACCGCATAGCTCCATCGAATGTGAAAATCCACTCTTCGGCCCTGACCGCTCAGTTTCTGTCCATTTATATAAAGACCCTCCCATATTGGATGATTCACTGGAGATTAAAATCCCAACATGGCCAAGTCAAGTTTCTTTTGGGAGTTCTAAGAGCCCCACGCTTCTCTCCCAGAGCCACGGTCCAACCCTCACCCCTTGTCTCTGTACCTGCCACAGCCTTCCCAAGAATGTCTGGCTCCAGCTTCTCCTTCTCCAAACAACCTTCTCGCTCACTCGCCACTGGAGAAATTTCTGTCACAGCTATGGTGTGCACAGAGCTCTACTAGGCCACACGTACAGCATTGCATTCAGCTTCCCCCTCACCTGCAGGACAGGCAGTATTATACCGTCCCTGATCCAGAGAAGGGGACCCCGAGGCTGGGGAGCCGAGCAGTCAGCCCGGATCATGGCAATGAGTGGCAGAGTCGGGGTCCTGGCCGTCTGCCCCTAGTCCTTTTCTCAGATTCATGTCTTTCGTGTAGCAATCCCTCCGCACCTAGTTTCCTGACACAGCCCAGCCTCCTACCCCTCAATTTTCCTTTTGGCTCCCCCCACACACACACCTCTTGCTGGCTTCAGCTCATCCAGAACCCACCTGGGCCCACCCTTGGCCCGTTCCTCCTCAGGGGCAATCTTCTCCTCCCAACACCCTCTGCCAAGCCCAGGCGTGCCCGAAGGCCTCAGCTGTCCCCTCCTGCTCAAAGCCCCTGCTCCCTTAGCAGCCTGGCACCCACTGTCTCTATTCTTGGAGCTGAAGGAACTGACCTCTCTGCTTGGGACTCTTCCATCTGTAGCTTTCCTTTGAAATATGAGGACATCTTTGACTCTTCATACAAATTCCCGATATTTTCGTAAACAAGGGCAAACGTTTTTATTCCATTCGAACCTTGCTTGACCCCCTGGATTCCAGACCACCCCTGCCTAGGGGTGAGCAGAACGCCATCACCTGGCTCCACCTTAACGAACCCATGCCCCCCGTGTAGCGGGAACGCGTGTGGGCTCAGCCACCAGGCGCGGTTTAGCTCCTGGCTCTGCTATTTACTAGCTGAGAGACTCTGGAAAGTTACTGTTCCTTTCAAGCCTCAGTTTCTCCAGCTGTAAAAGGGTAAAATAATAATAGCACCTGTGGGTACTATTGCCAAGAGAAGTGAATTAGCATGTGGAACGTATGAAAAGAGTCTGCTGGACACGTGTTAGCCACCCTCAGTCTTCCCTGCGTCTGCTCTCTGGCCTGAAGCAGCTATTACCCGCCACTAACTAAATTCATTATTTATTACTCCTTACTCCGTGTGCACCACCCATGCCCGTCAAAGAAATCCAGCTCCTGTTCCTATATTTCCCTTTCCTGGCATTCCTTTCTGAAATAACACCACCCTTCTGCTCTCTGCCCCTCCACCCCACCATCTCCTCAGTCAGTTCATGTCCTCCTGTCTTCTGAAATCCAGCTCGGATTTGTTTTCCCCAGAACATCTCTCTTGATTCTCTCCTCGGCTCGTGGTTTCTTCCGTCCTCCCAAATTCAGGCTACGTTACATCTGTGGCTCTCAACCCTGGGTGATTTTTGCCACTCCCGCCACGGACACTTGGCACTGTCAGGAGAC
This sequence comes from Ursus maritimus, assembly GCF_017311325.1. NCBI lineage: Eukaryota > Metazoa > Chordata > Mammalia > Carnivora > Ursidae > Ursus > Ursus maritimus. The sequence continues at coordinate 60,707,588 of NW_024423675.1, read as the reverse complement.
AATCTGACTGGGGAGAGGCATCCGGAGGGTGGAGGGGTGGGATGCTGGTGAATATCCTGGGAACACAGGACATCCCCTGCCCCCACCCCACAAAGAATTCTCTGGCCCCAAAACGTCGATAGTGCAAAGACCGTTACCCCTGCATTAAAGCCATCGGTCATTTCTCCTGTCTGCAAGCCAAGGAGAGACGCCTCAGGGGAAACTAACACTGGTAACACCTAGAGTTTGGGCTTCATAGCCTCCAGAACTGTGAAAAAATAAATTTCTGTTGTTAAAAAAGAAAAAAAAACATGCTTCAGTGGTTTCACTGGTGGATGCCAGCACCCAGCTCGATTTCTTCAGACTCTTCCACAGTACTTAAAACAGTGCTGTGCTTAAAATAGATTGATTAATGGATAATGATTAATTTTCTAACTAAACAGCAAGCCAGGAATATTTTTCATCAAATGTCTGGGATATGTCATCACAAGATAAAAAAACAGCCACATAAATGTTTGAAACATCTTGTGCTGATTGAGGGAAAAATGCACATGTCGAGTCACCAAGCCCAAGTTTGTTCCACCACAGGAGGGGCTGGGGGAGTCAGAGCCCCCCCCCCCCCACCAGCAACATCAGACACAATTACACAGGCCACCTGTTCGTGACTGGTTTCATATCTGTGTTCTTTTCTAAGAACTTGACCTTTTGGTTGGTATTTATGGGATTAATATCATAGAAGACAGCAAAATCTGGTCATCCAAACCTAAGAGAAAACTTGTCTTTTTTCTAGAATGGAAGTGGCAGTGAGGAAGGCACATCAGTGACCTGAAATTAATGTCAAGGGGGCCTGGGTGGCTAGGTCGGTGAAGTGTCCGACTCTTGGTTTCGACTCAGGTCACTATCTCAGGGTTGTGAGATCGAGTCCCGCGTCAGGCTCCACATGGAGCATGAAGCCTGCTTAATATTCTCCCTTTCCCTCTCCCTCTGCCCCTCCACCCCCTGACACATGCTGTCTCTCTAAATAAATAAATAAAATTGACGTCAAGTTGTTTAAGGCACAGGTAAACAAAACGCCAGGCAGCTGCTCCCTCATCTGCCCCAGGTCTTTCCTGCAGAGATGATCACTAAATAAAGAGTGGGAAGAAAAGACCATCCCACCAGCACTTCCTGTGGGGCCCCAGTAACTGGGTGGGGGTTTCTGTAAAGCCCAGTGACCAAGCCCCTGATCCACTCCTGCCCAAGGTGAGGAAGTCGAGGAAAGGCAGGGACAGCCATAGGCATCCTTGTTACTCTTAATAAACCTCTCTGTGCAGAGTGGAGAACAGAGGGCAACCCCATCCCAAATCCCCATACTTCACTTGATGGCTTGAAAAGCCTAGAATTCCAGTCTATTCCAGAGGACTGCACACATTTCAGGTGGAATTTGTGAGGCACGGGAAGGCAAGTCTGCATCATGCAAAGCAGCGGGCTCCACCCCAGCCCCTGACTTGGCCACTGGAAGGGGGGCCCCGCCAATTTGTGTGTGAACAGGCCCTTCAGGTGGTTCTGCTCTATGTTCAGGTTTAAAAACCAGTGGCCTCATCAATAGCACGGAATTTGACCATATGAAAAACATTAATGTCATTAAAAACAAAAATGATTCTGTTTAGGTTTTCCAGATGATTCCATCATTTATAACTTTACAATTACATTGATAGAAACAAAAAGAACCCTGCTGAGAGTATACTTTGCATTATTACAGTGCCTCGTACTGAGTAAGCACTCAAGTATATGGTGAATACGTGAAAAATGAATGAACGTATGAGGTTCTCCAAAGAAATGATGAAGCTAAAACCCATCCTCCCTTTTCTCTGAAGTGATCCGAAGCAAGATAAACAATACCAATAGCTCTGAGAGATTCTAACAACCATTTAGGTCCAATTCTGTGTCCTTTAAATCTGTGCTGCCCTATATGCTAGCTGCTAGACACGTGTGAGCACTTGGAACGTGAGTAGTCCACACCGAATGTGAGTAGTCCACACCTAATGTCAGTAGTAAGCACTGAACGCGAGTAGCCCACACTGAACGTGAGTAGCCCACACTGAACGCGAGTAGCCCACACTGAACGTCCACACTGAACGCGAGTAGCCCACACTGAACGTCCACACTGAACGCGAGTAGCCCACACTGAACGCGAGTAGCCCACACTGAACGTCCACACTGAACGTGAGTAGCCCACACTGAACGCGAGTAGCCCACACTGAACGTCCACACTGAAAGCGAGTAGCCCACACTGAACGCGAGTACCGAACGCGAGTAGTCCACACTGAACGCGAGTAGCCCACACTGAACGCGAGTAGCCCACACTGAACGTGAGTAGCCCACACTGAATGCGAGTAGCCCACACTGAACGTCCACACTGAACGCGAGTAGCCCACACTGAACCCGAGTAGCCTACACCGAACGCGAGTAATCCACATTGAATGTTCTGTGAACGCAAAATAACACTTCAGAAAGATTCAATTCCAAAATTTTAAAAAAGGAATGTAAAATATATCATTAGTATTTTTTAATATTGAATACATGTTGAAATGATGATATTTTGGATACACTGGGTTAAAGTAAATATATCATTAAAATTAATTTTACCTGTTCCTTTTCATTTTTTCAAATGTCACTACTGGAATGTTTACAACTACACATTTGGCTTGCATTGTATTTCTATTGGATGTGCTGCTCGGTATTTTTTTTTTAAGATTGTATCGATTTATTTATTTTACAGAGAGAGAGAGTGTGAGGGGAGGCACAGAAGGAGAGGGAGAGAATCTCAAGCAGACTCCGAGCTGAGCATGGAGCCCGACCCTGGGCTCCATCTCACGACCCTGAGATCATGACCTGAGCTGAAACCAAGAGCCGGACGCATCACTGACTGAGCCACCCAGGCGCCCCTGTGCTGCTCAGCATTGCTCCAAGTGTGTTACTTTCGCCACGGGGGGCTTTAGTCCACTTCTACTCTATTGCTTTCTCTTGAGTATAAGGAGCAATCCATCCATCACTCACTCAAGCACCCTTGGATTTCAAGTTTCCATCCTTAGAAGAAAATAAAGAGATTTTTTGAAGTGCGCACTCCAGATTTTGATGGTATGTAGCATGGCACTCATCTACTTGCACTTGTTTTCTCCTAGACAGTATTACTCTACAGCCTCCAAATAAATGGTCTTCACTTCTGTCCACCTCTGTAAGTTAGATTTTTGGGGGGGGAGCCTAGGAAGGTAAATTTGGATAAATAAACGGATGTGAGGAATTTTTCCCCAAGCAAACATGATGAGGGAAAGAGCCCTCGCTAGAGGGGCCCCCCATTCTCCCACCGAGTGCCTTCTACCCTCTGAGTGCTGGCAGCAAGTGAGTCCCGCGCTCAGCTCGAACTCTGGACAACACAGTAGGTGTGAGTCTACTCGTATTCTCAAGGTCAGACCTTGTCTACCAGAAACACAAAATCACAGTTATCTACCTCCCGTAGCTTACTTAGTCTCGAGTTTTCCAGGGCACAGAAGAAGGAAAGGGAGCTAGAGTACACATCCGCTCCACCCCAAAAACTGACTGTAAATCTCTAATCTACAGCATTAGATTCTAAAGGAGGAGGAAGAACGTTCACTTGGAAAGCCAACAGTGTGTTGGCTTGATTATAACAAAGTTTTGGAGGGTGATTATTGTGGCAAAGTACCCCATTGATATCACAGAGCGTGCAGGCCCATAAATGACAGACGGCTGTCAAGGACCAGGTGAGGGATAAGCAGAGACACTAAGAGTAGGTTATTTAGCAAGTGGCTCTCAGTGAAGTCGGGTCCCTAGTGTAGACTCCAGCCACAAAACACTCAAAACATGTAGATGTTTTATGAAGCAGAATGTGGGATGGATCCCTAGACTGTTTAAAAAAAAAAAGAAAGAAAGAAAAGAAGAAAAAAAAGAGAAAAGCTCTTCCCAAGAAAAGTTCAGGGAGCGCCTACTGCTTCTTTGAGCATAGCAGTTCTCTCAGTCTTCTCTCCTGCCCCCCCTTCCCGGGGGCCGCTAATCCTTTCCTGGCCCTGCACCTGCTTGCCTCCGTTTCCTCCCAGCGCGTCCCGGCCGCCTCCTCGCTCTGGTCCATTTCCTCTCTCCGCACTGGGAGCTTGTTTCCTTTTATTCCCGAGCCGCCTTTCATGCTACTCCACACTTGTAATAAGAAAATGCCTCCCACTTCCAGGCACAAAGAGCCTGCCCACTCTTCTGATGAACCGCCTCCAGCGGGATTTCTTTCCTGAAAAGCCATTCTTGTCCTCCCCTCCTCCTCATGCCCGGCACATGCACCAGTGTGGCTGCCTTGCGGTTCCGGAGCCTGTTTTGCCGAACACGCCCTGCTCATTCTTGGATGAAGTGCCTTATCTTTGACTTCCCCCTAAAACCTATTGACCAACTGACTCATTCCCTCACTCAGAAGAGCTACTGTTCCATCATTTTGCTTTATCCTCCCAAGGACACCAGTTAAAGTAGTAATATGAGTAACAGTCCAGGGAGTCGCTTATCTCTTATATCGTGGCACCTATAGTTTACTTGTTGAATTTCCACAGGTGTGTGTGCAGCTTTGCATTCTAAAATTCTTCACAGAACACATCGTTTTTCTTGTTTAAGTAGTTGAACAGGCTAACTAACCTTCTAGAATATTCAGGTTCCAGGATTTTCATGGTCAAGCTAAGGAGGAGGAAGGATTGATTTCTAGACTCATAGGATGAGAACACTGCAATGGATCTTTGCACTTAGTGGGTCTACTTTATATGCACTAAAATCAAGGCTCAGAGAAGTTAAAACACTTCTCAGGGTCACACAGCCAGTGGAAAAGCTGGGATGCAGGCTCAGCCAACTTAGCTCGAGAGCCTGGGCTCATAACCATACATTTTACTTGATAAAAAAAGTATAGGGGCCTTGAAATCTGTAAAGCACTGTCAAAAGAGAAGGTATGTATCACAGAGTTATCATTAATAAGTAATAATAAGGGAAAAGATGCCACTTACAGGCACTGTAAGGAGGCTGCCTCACCGAATGCTCAAAGTAAATGAATCCGTAGTTAGCCAAACTCCTGGAATCCTGACAGTCCTGGGAGCTTCGGAGAAGAGGAAGCAAACGCTGACTGGTGGAGAGGAACAGCACAGGCTGGTCCCCGGGCCCCGGGTAAGAGTGAGAGCATCAGGGCTGTGCTTCTCGGCTTTCAAGGGTCTTGTTAAAACTGCAGATTCGGAGTCAGTACGTGGAGTGGGCCCTGAGGATCTGCATTTCTTTCTTTTTTTTTCTTTTAAAGATTTTATTTATTTGACAGAGGTAGACAGCCAGCGAGAGAGGGAACACAAGCAGGGGGAGTGGGAGAGGAAGAAGCAGGCTCCCAGCGCGAGGAGCCCAATGTGGGGCTCGATCCCAGAACGCCGGGATCACTCCCTGAGCCGAAGGCAGACGCTTAACGACTGAGCCCCCCCAGGCGCCCCAGGTTCTTCATTTCTAATAAGCTCCCGGGAGACGCTGATGTTGTTCCTCCATGGACCTCTCCTTGTGTAGCAAGGAGTTAGGGATTTGGTTTCAGAAGCAAAAATGCCAAACAATAGGCGTAAATACCTGTCTCTCTTGAGCCTCAGTGTACCTGTCTGCAAATGAAGGAGAGGGCCAGGATGATCTCCACAACTGCTGAGGTCCCTTTAAGCTGGAAGGTTCTATGACTCAGAGCATTGCTGAGGACCAGCCTACCTGGAGTACCGGAGGTGGGTTTCCCAAGTTCTTTCATCAACAGGATCTGTGCATCTCAGTGCCCCTGGCTGGGGAAGGGCGGGCCTCTAATTTCCACGATCACGCGCCAGGCCCTTGCTCTTTCCTCTGGCATGTTCTTAAGCCACGTGTTCCCAATTTTTCCATCCCTTTGGTGCCACTTGAGCCTTTCCTTCCCCTTATAGCTTCTGGCTTCCTCTGCTCTCTCGCAGTTGACCTATTCCTCACCCTGGTTCGTTCATCATCCTCCCGCCCTTCACAGCCTTGTATATGAGAACGGATTATAATTACAGTACACTTCTTCTTCTGTCCTCTTCCTTCTCTTCTTCCTCCCTCCCTCCCTTCCTTCCTCCCTCCCTCCCTTCCTTCCTTCCGGCAAAGCATGTCAATCTTGCTCTGTGCCATCCCTCTGGTGATTTAACAGACTCTAAAGAATGTGACATTTGTGTGGTGAGAGAGATAGAGTCATTTCCCCTCATCTGCAATGAAGTGATACCTTTGCTTTCAGGGAGGGTTCATTAATTCTCTAGAAGAGATTTCAAATCTGTACATATGTACACTTACGTAAGTCAAACCTTCAACTTACTGAGACTTATTATATTAAAAGAGACACTCAGAGGCTTCAGGATGGGAAGTACAGAAGTCACCAAAATACCTGTGTGTATTTAGGAATTCAGACTTGGGGGCTCAGGGCAATGGGGACAAGAAAGTGGGATCTCAGCAAGTGAAACAGTGTCCCTTGGCTCAGTTTCTCTTCCCGTAAAAAGGAGGAAAATACCACTGGCCACCCACAAAGCTATCTGGAGGATGGTGAAGGCAGTTCTATAAAGAGCATCCCAGAGGAGGGGAGCCGCTGGGTGCTTTTCCTCTGTCATTAAAATTCTCCATTTCAGCCATCACAGGAAATTGTCCTAACCTCACAAACAAGCGAATGCATTTACATCCAAAACCGGCCTCGGGTCCAACACATGGTACATTCCCACAAGTTCGTGTTTCTACAGGAAGAAGAAATAATATAGGCTTCAAAGAACATCCTGGATGAAAAACACCCAGCCTCCCAAATCCTTCGGAAAAACAAAAATCTCCGACTCCTTCCTTCCCTCAGAACTAGAGCCTTCAAAATCTTGTGGTATTTCCCCAAATACCACAATTTTGAATTGTGACATCTGGTTCCCAGCTCTCCCAGGCTGGATTTTTTTTTTTTAAAGAGACAATCAGGAATTTTGACATTCTAAGTTGCACCTTGCGTTGGTGTAGGAGAATAACTGCCTACCCTTCCCTGGCATCCGTACACACTACATGATTCTAGCATTTTCCCTCAAACAAGGAATCTACTTTTTGTTTTAGTCCCCAGATGCCATTTTCTTCATAGGCCTTGTCTCTTCCAGAATGTATTTCAGATATGGTGGGACACCCTACTCCCCCCTCCCCTTAACTCATTCATGAGCATCACAGGACATCGGCAAGAGCCCCAAAGGACAGAAGGCCCCTATATCTGCAGGCAGTTTCAAGAGGGGCATTAGATTGTCTGGACGTTCCCTGACGTTCTACTCTCTCCACGCAACTGGGCCCAGGATTTGAGAAGCAGGCCCTGCAGCCAAGACGTACTGGACACAGCTCTTTATTTCTACGCCCTGGATGTGATGGAGGAGTCAGCCAACAGGATGGGAAAGCTGGATGATGTCCACAGTCTGGGGGAGAGAAAATAACTTAGGGGAAATGGCAAGTGCTACTTGCTCCAGTAAGACCAGAAATCTCTCGCTCGGGGCCCGGCTCCCCAGTGCAGCGAGATGGTGGGCAGTGGTTAAAAGCACAGGGGTGTGATGGCCGATGGGCCTGCGTTTCCAGTTCTGGCCAAATGACCTTTGGCCAACCACTTTCCTTTCTGAGCACTGGCTTTCCTGTGAATACAATAGGGACAACAGTATCTAAACACCATGGAGTGGATGTTGGGAGTGTCAAGGAGGTCATACGGCATGGAGCTGAGCATGTTACCTGGCACAAGAGAAACACTCAATGAAAAATAGCTGTTCCTATTATCATACCTTTTATTATGGACAAACAAGAGAGAATATTCTATTGCCACGGGCACGGGGAAATGCTTAAAGTCCCAAAGCTGATGAAGTGGCATCATCGCTAGTACGTAACGAACGGGGCAGGAAGCAAACAGCAAGGGAGAGATAATGGAAAGGCGGAAGGAATCCCGCCCAGGCAGGTGTAGTTCAAGTCCAAACAGAGTTCCTGGGCCTGGCCGAATGTTCATGAAATGCTGAAATGTCCACTGCAGATAACGATTACAAAGAGGTTACACTGGGGTGATTTCGGAGACGAGCAGGGAGATGCAAACAGGATTTGGGGGAAAGGGGCAGAAAATATCGCCTTCTGGAAAGAAAACTGACAAAAGCCAATCAAATTAACCCCCAACGATCCTGCTCCTTCTCTTTCTGGACGTTCTACATTGCGGGTATCCAGGGTACAACACACAAAGTAACACCAAGTGTCAGGAAGATTTAACCACAGATCCATCACAGACAACAGACTCATCACGAGGCCAAAAATAAACGAAGCCATCACATTTTAAAGCAATTTCATGGTGAATATTACCAGTAGAAATAACCAACACAAAAAGAAACCAGTATTGACTTCAAAAAATTAAATCACCAGGAAAATCTATCTTAGTGGAAGTCATAGTTCTATAAGAAAATTCCTAATGGCAACTTTCATGATATAAAAAAAACCTGATTGAGAAAAAACTTAGTTACAAATTTTATGCAGAAAATAAATTACTCCAATTAAAATAATTTTAGTAAAATGAAAACAGAAATGGGAGAAAACTGGAAATAGTGTGGCTTTACAATAGAGAACATTGATTAAGGTCTTCAATTGGCTTAGACTATTCTCAGAAAGTATTTTCTTCCACAAAAATCCATCAGTGTTGTTAAAATTCCAATTAAAATGTTTCTACTCGTAAACACAGAATTAGGATGTCTCTAGGGAAAAAAACTCCAGCAAGTCAAGTTGGCGGATGAAAACATCCTGTTCCCATGAACTCTTCCCAGGAATTGCGCTATGTGGGACAGTGCACAACCCAGGCCGGGCGGCCAGTGTTTCCTCGGGATCAGGAAACTGCCCTGCTTCCTAAACATCTCATCTAGAGGATATCCAGTCCAAGGACTAATTTGGGAAATAATGAAAGATAAACTTTCATCTTAGAAATGGTGATTGGTTCTGAGTACTTCAAGAGAAGTTGTTGATGAGAATCTGACCAAAAGAGTAGGGGTTAGGGGATGAGAGAGAAGAAGAGGAAGAGGAGGAGGGAAGTGAAGGGAGGAGAAGGGGGAGCTAGAGAAATAGGGGAAGGAGCGGGGAGAGGAGGAGGGGGAGGAGGGGGAGGGAGGGGAGGAGGGGGAGGAGGAGGAGAGGAAGGAGAAGGGAGAGAGAGAGGAAGAGGAGAAGGAGAAGACAGAGGAGGAGGGGGAGAAGTAGGAGGGAGAGGAGGCTGGGAGGAGGAGGAGGAGGGGGAAGAGAAGAGGAAAGAGGAGGAGGGGGAAGAGGAAGAGAGAGCGGAAAGGAGAGAGAAGAGGAAAGAGAAAGAGGGAGACAGAGACAGAGGAAGACAGAGAGAGAAGGGAGACTCGCGTGCCCACCGTGTCCCACCTACTCTAACTCACCAAGAAAAGGTGCAGAGGGGGGCAATACTTCAGACACTGATCCCGCCACCGCACAGGTGAGTTTTTGAAGACTGCCCTGCTTCCTTTGATCTGATTCTACCCTCACTAAGCAACCACTTGATCTTTGATCAATTGATCATCTTTTTCTTTTACGGATCCTGCCTTTGGTGTCGTACCTAAGAACTCTGTGGTGTCAGGATCACTGTGACACGGGGAGAGAGTTTCCTAAGTGACCAGCCTCACTTTGGGAGCCTGACAAGCCGAGCTCACATTTCGGCTCCTCCTGGACTCCCTCTCTTGGGGTCCTCTGGACTGCTGAGGGCTGGGAGGAGACAATATGCATAACGAAAAGCAGAGATGCAGACCCACCACTTTCCCCCATTTCGATCCCTGGAAAGGTCTATCCCTACTTGAAATGCTTTGATCCTGTGATTTATAACTAATGCAGTGTCTCATCATTTCTTTCTAGCCCCAGATCAGTTGCTTAGTATCTTATCATCCCCAAGTGAATCGAAAAAACGGAGTTTCCCAAGTGTCGCGTTTCCAAGCAGGACTTCAGGGACCCCAGTGAGACCTCCCTGCACCCCCACTGCCATTCTTGGATGTCTTGTCATGACATGGCGGCAAAGTCATGAATCAGGAAAGGTCTTTCAGAAAAAAAGAAGGGTATGGCATTTCAAGAGTCTGTAACAGACTCAGACGCAGGGCCTCCTACTCCTACCCCCCCCCCCAAGAAATCTGAAGACAGGGAAGCTGGTCCCACCCTTGGGACAACTTCACTCCATTACTCAGATGGGTTTCAAGTGGCTACCATGGGCTCCTATAAGGAGAGATCTCCTACAGATAATTAAAATTAATAACTAATAATAAGAAGTTTCCAAAGCTAATCTTCATTTTTCCTCCTTCAGCTAGATAGCACAAAATAAATGTGCTAAGATTTCATTGAAACATAATCTTATTCTCCACAGCCAAGCAATACAGGGGAGGACTCCTAATAAAGAGTTAGACCAGCTCTGCCATTTATTCCTATCACATGGCAGGTGGCGAATTCCTTTATGATAGTCTATGTATGTGGAAGGTGAGGAGAGAACTGAGTGGGAAATACAAGATTTTTTCTTTTTAAAAACACAAAAACAAAAACCCCAACCATTTACTGAGCTGATCCTGAGAAGAACCTTCTAGGATATGTGTCATTATTCTCATTTTAAAACTAGCCTAATGTCATACAACTAGAGACGAGTGGGTCCCTCCTCCTCTTCGGCTCCATCTTCCTCCCCTCTCCCCTTCCTCTCCTTCTCTTTTTCAGTTTATTGTGCTATAACTTACAAACCTAACAGTTATCCTCTGGAAGTGTGCAATAACATGACCTTTAATAAATGTACTGGGCCGTGCCACCAGCACCCCAGTCCAGTCTTAGACCACTTTCACCATTCCAGCAAGTTCTCTCACGACCAAGTGCAGCGAACCTCACTCCTGCCCCCACCCCCGGCAATCACTCATCTGCTTTCTGTCTCTGAAGATTTGCCCTTTCTGGACGTTTCATACACATGGAATTACACAATAGGTAGCCTTATGATCTGGCTTCTTTCACTTAGTGTGTTTTTGCCGTTTAACCATGTTGTAGCATGTGTCAACATGGGGCTCCTTTTTATGACTTAATGGTATTCTCCCATGTGGATATACCATGAGTTGTTCATCAGTTTGCCCACTGATGGACAAGTGGGTCGTTTCCAGTTTGGGGGCATTAGGTACAGTGCACATCAGGGACGCAGGTTTTCATTTCTCTTGGATATATACCTAGAAACAGACTTGCTGGGTTATATGGTAATCTCTTCTTAACTTCTTGAGGAATTCTGAGGAGGTGTTTTCCAAAGTGGCTGCACCATTCTACAGCCCCACCAGTAAAGCATGAGGGTTCCAATTTCTCCATATCGTCACCGGCATTTGTTATTGTCAGTCTTGGATTAGAGCCATTCTAGTGGGTGTGAAGTGGTACGTTATTGTGGTTTTGATTTGCATTTCCCTCTTTTCACGTGTTCATTGGCCATTCATATATCTTCTTTGGAAAATGTCTGTTCAAATCCTTTACTCATTTTAATTGGGTTGTTTGTCTTATTATTGAGTTGTAAGAGATCTTAATATATTCTAGATACAAGTACAAGATACTTTTGTCAGGTATATGATGTGCAAATACTTCTTTTTTCCAGTCTGTGGCTTGTCTTTCTGGTTTCTTAATGGTATCTTTTGAAGCACAAAAGTTTTTAATTTGATGAACTCCAATTTATTATCTTTTTATTTCTACAGATCATGCTTTTGGTGCCTATGTAAGAACTCTAATTTTTTAAAAGATTTATTTATTTTAGAGAGAGAGCATGTGTGAGCATGAGTGGGGGGGAGAGGCAGAGGGAGAGAGAGAATCCTCATGCAGATTCTGTGTGGAGCATGGAGCCCAGTGGGGCTCAATTGCTGGACCCTGAGATAGTGACATGAACTAAATCAAGAGTTGGCCCCTTAACTCACCGAGCCACCCAGGCATCCCTATGTAAGAACTCTTTGCCTGACCCAAGGTCATTAAAATTTTCTCTTCGTTCCCTTCAGAAGTTTTAGAGTTTTAGCTCTTATACTGAGGTCTACGATCCATTTAGAATTAAATTGTATGTATGGTGTGAGGTAAGGATTCAAATTCATCTTTCTACATATGGACAGCCGATTTCTTTACTTGTTATGGGTTTCTTAAGCTTTTCTTTTTCTTTTTGAGTCATTCTTTTGGTAATTGTGGCTTGCTAAGAATTTTTCCATTCATCTAAGTTGTCTAATTTGTGGCATTAGGTTAAAATCCTTTTAATATCTGTAGGGTCAGTGGCAATACCTCTGCTTTCTTCCCTGATTTTGGTAATTTGTATCTTCTCTGTGTCTTTTTTGGGAAGGGGTGGAGAATAGTAGAGTTAAAGATTTGTCAATTTCATTAATCTTCTCAAACAACTAACTTTTGGTCTCACTCATTTTCTCTGTTGTTTTCTGTACTCTATTTCATCGATTTCCACTCTCATCTTTAATACTGCCTTATTACAGCTTGCCATGAGTTTAGTTTGCTCTTTTTCTAGTTTCTTAAGGTGAAAGTTTCAGTTACTGATTTCTTTTTTCCATACTTCACTCCAAAGCAAATTAGCCCCTCAGACAGGTAAGCTGCTGGTTTTCAGTCTGCCCTGTCCAGGTAGAAATTCCTCACCTTTGGAATTCAGATGGGGATTGGAGCAGCCCCAGGTGAGACTGTCATAGACACCCACTATTCTTACCCAAAGTCCAGGAGATTTTCATGGATAACTGCCCCTCAATACAGTTGAATTCTAGAGCCATGAAATTACTGCAACTATTTTGTTCAGTTTTCTTGCTGCCTCTTGGGGAAGGAATGTGCAGAGCAACTCATATCTGCCGTGCTGTCCTGTCTCTAAAGAGCTTCTACTCGCCCTCATCTGAAACAAGATTTGGTTTCATCCTTTACCCATCTAGTACTTTCACAGATTCTGTGTCTCTGGGGGCATGGGGCAGAGCTGGTTTTAAAAATACTTATGTTGAAAAATACTGTTCTTAGGGGCGCCTGGGTGGCACAGCGGTTAAGCGTCTGCCTTCGGCTCAGGGCGTGATCCCGGCGTTGTGGGATCGAGCTCCACGTCAGGCTCCTCTGCTATGAGCCTGCTTCTTCCTCTCACACTCCCCCTGCTTGTGTTCCCTCTCTCGCTGGCTGTCTCTATCTCTGTCAAATAAATAAATAAAATCTTTAAAAAAAAAAAAAAGAAAAGAAAAATACTGTTCTTAGGTTATCAACTCAAAACCAAAAAAAAAAAAAAACTTTAGTGAATCACTCAACTTCCTCAATATTAACAAGGATGGACAGAAACTCTGTACCTCTTAGAATCTGCATTTAGAATAGAGAATTCCAGTGGCATTCTTTATCAGCTCTAGTACCTAATCTTGCTGATTTCACGGATGCTCCTTGCACTCACTGAAAGCTGGGACAGAAAATAGGACTGCACCAGGAAAATGCTTCAAGGCCAGTGAAAGAGCTGGGCACTCTATGCACTACTTGATTAGAGGATTTTCAAGCTGTGTGCTAAGCTGACGTGCGTACAGACTATGCAGTTTCCATAGGCCCAGTTCTGTTCCTGAAGGAAACTGGGCCTGTCTCTTCCCCATCACAGGGCACCCTGGAAAGAATAAAGGCTGAGATCCAGGAGACCTGGGTTCAAGGCTTTGGCTCTGCCACTTTCTCCCATTTAACCTCTTTGGGGCTCTGTTTCCTTATTTGCAAAATGGATGTAATAATAAAGTCTTCTTCCCAAACTGGCTTGGGTATGATCAATTCAGTGATAGCGTGGATGGCCTTTACAAATGATTCACATGCTATAAATGTAAGGCTTCAAATTATGAATTAATACATAATTAATGTCTTGAAATTCCAAGATGCACTGGCTAAGAAAGAGACTGTCTCTCCCCTGCTAGTTCTTCCTTCCTCTGCTTCCCTGCCTCAGGACACAAGAACCCCAGTGTCAGCACCCCAGCAGACCACCGCCATACACTCCCATCATGAATTCCTTTACTGCTCCCCTCCCGCACGGCCAGGATGAAGGATAGAGGCAGATGCCCAGAGGACACAGCCATGCTTTGGTACCTGGGGATGGCAGCCCACAGCACATGCTGCTTCTCAAGACCCACACTCCTATCTCTTGATACCAGAAAGCCGGGGCCTTTAGGCTGAGCGAGGCTGGGAAGAGAAGCCCAGGGAGTAGAAGGAACAGCAGGAGGGAAGTGTCAGGTGGGTTATTATGCTAAGCTTTGCATTCACACAGAGTCACCACAGCCCCTCTGCCACTCTTGTCAAATTATCATCGCATCACTGCAAAGCTACACGTTTGCAAGTACAAACTGATAAGAGCAAGAGAGGCTCTCTTTTTAACTAAAAATAGAACTTTAAAAGTTTGCCCCATGGGGGATTAGGATTTGTTTTAATATGTTTAAAATGGGTCGCTGTAAAAGTTTTACATTTCAACACAGGGTTCCAATATCTAAGGAAAACGAAAGCTATTCATCTCCATATATATCACAAATATATATCTTCGTTGCCTTAATAAAGAAGTTCTGGGTTCTAGGCCGGATAAACGAGATAGCAGGGGAAGACCTGACCTCCCCAGGTTTCTGGCATGGAAACCAGCAGTACATATGATGATCATAAAGGGAACGGAGGGCAGTCACCTACAACTACTGGTCTTTCACGACAGAGCCTCCTGCTCAGCGGGGCTTGGGTTTCAAAAAAAGATCGGGACCCAGAGCGTGCTGATGGTGGTGCCTCCAGCACGCCAGCCCCTGGCCTTACCTCCAACCACCTCACATCCCACCTCCTACTCAGGCTGTCCTGCCGCCGAGGGAACAAGGACTTCCCGGACGCCTCCCCGGTTACACACCTCTGTCCAGCGCCCTGCCTGCCCCTCCTGCACGGGCACCTTGGCCCGTCCTCCCACACGGTGGCCAAGCCCCGGTGGGAAGGGACCCGAGGCTAAGGGCAGCCCTTTGGGGTTACCTATTTGTCTCTCCAGGTCGGCGGCTTCATCGGGCGTGGCTCGTGGAAGGACTCCCGGGTCACTGAAGCTGGTGCGAAGCAGAGTCCCCATCACAAAGAAGAAGAGGATGCCACCAACCACAGGGATGGCGGGGGTGATTTTCACTGCTAGATACGGGCAGCTGCCAACAGGTTGGAAAGGTGGGTGGGAGGGGGAGGGAGAGAAGAAAGGAAATATAATGTCAGTAATCAACAGCGAGTGGTCTATATTTTCCAAGAAGCCAAATGCCTCGTTGGAGGAGCAAAATTGATTTCCATTAAAAATTCATCTACTTTAAGCATTTACATTTGGGGAGGTCTGCAGTTCTCTCTTGTGGACCACTGAACCCTCCCTTCCCAGCTGTAACAACCCAGGCCCTCTGCTCCCACAGTGCTCCTCGGGCAAGATGCTGGCAGGCACGTGAGAATCGTCCTGCTCTGCCATCAGAGTAGGACGTGCAGAGCGTCGACCCTTTGCGGGGTCAATACAGCTCGTGCGTCTGTGTGACCTTCCCGCCCTTCCCGGGAACTGCATAATAGAAGACACCAACTTAGCTCCGTCTTCACCAGACCCAGTCTCTCCTTCCTGAGCCGAACACCTATGTGGCATAAAAAGGCTTGAGAACCGCAAATTCACCCTTCAAAGGCAAGAAACCATTTTTCAATCTTTTGGAGGTAATCTATCCAAAGAGGTTAATGAGCTATGAAAATGAACTTGCAAGCCAGGGTCTGAAGAGACTTAAAGGAATTTAGGCAGCTGGGGTATAACACACTCCTGCTTTCCAGAAGGCGTGTGAGCTACCAGTTGAAGAACATGGCCCAACTCAATTCTATGAAACCTCCTCACTGTCCTCCAGTCCTGGGAGCCGACAAGCAGCAGGGACTGGGATGAATCAGGGAGACTAACGTCTATGCCAGCCGGGCTCTAGGGCAGCTTCAAGTGCTGCACCCTGGCCCACTGTCATCGCCCCTCGATTCCATGCAGGTGGCGAGAGGCAGGGTGAGAACTAGCTCGATGCCTGGAGCTGAGTGAGGGTGGGATCCGCGAGGACCATGGTCAGTCTGTTGTCACCACGTTCAGTCACATCATGGGCAACAAGGAACACAACACAGAATCATAGAATGTGAATATCTGGAATGGAAACCAGCCCCTCAATGGTCTACCCCATCGGGTGATACTCGTGCAGATACTTCAGACGAAACAAAGAGAGGGAGCTGGAGAGGAAAAGATCTGCTCAAGACAAGGAGGTGCACGGGGGGCTCCATCCTGGGAATGTTAGGGACCAGCACCCCACTCCCATAAAGTGAGGTCTCTGATAGGACAGCAAGGGGATCTTGGCAAGGGTCTAGGTGTTGAGGATCAGGGGGCCTGGTCCCTTTGGCTGAGGCCGGCATCAGGCGTGTGAGAACATCTGGTCTTCTAGAGGCATGCTGACTTGGACAGGTGTCTGTGGGTTACTCTGACCTGAAGACCAAAGGCCTCTCCCGAATTCCCTGTTCTAAAAGAACCCAGAGAATTTCCAACAATTTTAAGAGGGGGGAGGAGTGACCCCAACACGACTAGGCCTGTAGTCTCCAGGAGACTCACCCGATTTAGAGAGACAAAAATATGACATTTCTAACCTCTCTTTCATTTCTCCCACACTAACTGCCCGGCAGAAACAGAACGAAACAACCGTCACCGACATCATGCCACACTTCACTCGCTGGATTGTCAAGGGCTCATGGGGAATCGTGAAAAACTGTTCATTGTCATTCCTGCAGCAATATGACCCTACCCAAACTCCCAGACACTTAGAGCCTTTTTGAACATCCTCAGAGCGTCTTGTAGGAAAGCGAATTTGGCAGAGAGCCAGCAGACAAAGAACCCGCTGTGGAAAAAAGGAATACAAGACTGTCCAACCTAAAGACAGCCGCTTTGTGAAGTGTTCAGTTAAATTATGGAAAGGACTGTTTAATCCAACGGATTTTGCTCTGCATTAAAAAAATTGCTTTCCTCGAGTGTTTTCTGGCAAATACTAACATAATTAATACCCTTTAATGGGCTTCCCGTTTTCCTAAAAAATGTGAAAAGCCTCAAGTTGAATAAACAAACATTTAAGAGACGGGGGACACCATAATCTGGCAAATAGCACTTAGTGTCTAATCCTGAATTTGTAAAGGGAACATTTTCTTGCAATAAGATTTAGACAATTAGAAGAGTTTAAAAGATGGCCCTACTCAGGGATTCAATATAAAGCGACAATCGAAATCACATTTACTACTGAAGCAAACTCGGAATCCGAATGTTCATATGGGACTGAATCCCAGCTCATGGTGTGGTGTGGTGCAGTGGGCTCTGGGGATAGGTGCTCTCAGGCGTGCCTGTTATGCTAAGTGTGGCACGTTTGGACGGTGACCTGGAGCTTCTATGAAGAGCTGGTAATAAAGATCAATTGCTGTAAGTCTGTTGATTAAATCTCTGACTGAGATATCTACCTCAAGTTAAGAGCGAGGAGCTCAAACTCTAGAGGGCCATTAAGAGGTATCTGTGTCATAAAATATGACATTATCTTTGCTACACTTATTGTCATATAAAAAACAATCTCCACCATTGTATTAAGCCTTGAAAATGTTCTAGGGTACCAGTCAGAAATGAACATAGTCCCTATCGAAGGCATAAGATTGACCTTGGTACTTATATATCTCTATTTATATTCACCCTAAAATATTTACTTTTTTTTCTTTTCAAGACTTTATTTGAATTCTAGTTAACATATGTGGTAAAACTGGTTTCAGATGTAGAATTTAATGATTCATCACTTACGTACAACACCCAGTGCTCATCACAAGTGCCCTCCTTAATGCCCATCCCCCATCTCGCCCATCCCCCATCCACCTCCCTCCATCAACCTGCAGTTTGTTCCCTATCACAAAGGGTCTCTTATGGTTTGCTTCCCTCTGTTTTTTTTTCCCTCTTCCCCTATGTTCATCTGTTTTGTTTCTTAAATCCCACATATGAGTGAAATCGTATGGTGTTTGTCTTTCTCTGATGGACTTATTTCATTTAGCGTAATACCCTTGAGCTCCATCCACATCGTTGCAAATGGTAAGATTTCATTCTTTTTGATGGCTGAGTAATATTCTAGTGTGTGTGTGTGTGTGTGTGTGTGTGTGTGTGTGTGTACCACATCTTCTTTATCTATTCATCTGTTGATGGACATTTGGGCTCTTTCCATAATGTGGCTATTGTTGATAATGTTGCTGTAAACATCGGGGTGCATGTCCCCTTTGAATCAGTAGCCCTAAAATATTTTTTTAGTTTAAAAGAATCTACTCTGGGTGGACTCTGTGTGTGTGTGTGTGTGTGTGTGTGTGTGTGTGTGTGTATTTTATAAAATGGTTAGGGAAATGATTGTGTAGAAGATGATTTTCCAGAATTTAAATTTCAGGCCAAGGTTTCTCCTCTTTCTCCTTATTACTGAGTTTGGATAGGGAATGGTTGGAAGAGTCATCACGCAGGGCAGGCAGGGCACAGCTGGACAACATGACGGGACAGACCGGACAGTAGGATGTGATCCACCACAGGCGTCCGGAGCTGTAATTTATTCAGCTCCACTTGGCTTCTCCAAGGATGGAGGCCACTTCAGTGCTGTTGGAAACCCTGCAAAGGTGATTTAGCAGGTCTCGGGTTACGGAGTATTTGTCTTTTCCTTTTAGGTCTGAAACGTCACATGGTTGACCTCAAAGTCGGCCTGCTCCAAGTCCCAAAGGGGGCCCCCCCAGAGCAAGATGCAGCTAATGTGTGCGCCACGCCCCACACCGTTCCGCGCCGTCCCAGCGCTCCGCACGCACGGCTGCTATCTTTAAGGGCCACTCGCTTCTCCATGCTGACAGCTCCGGAGGCCTCCCCTCGCCTCCCCCTGCCTCTCCTCATCTCCCACCAAGGATGTCCACCACCCCGGTTTGCTAATATGTGACATTCAAAATGAGAGAGCAAAGCCTTTACTTGAGTGTTCTGTCCCCTGGCACGTTCTCATGCCACAGACAACACGCTGTTGGGGGCTTAGGCTACTTGTACCTGAGAGTAGATTCGTTCAGACCCTGTCCGGGAGAGGACGAACTTGGCTGACAAGTGAATGCCTACGCCTGTCAGGGCTTCTGCCAACTGTGTAACCGGCTGTCTGCCACAGAGACACCCTGCGTGAGTCTGAAATACAACTTTCTCTGCTCTTCCTTTTAAACCTACCCCTGCTCCTGCATAAAAACCCAGGCGGGTCCCCTGACTTTTCCAGTCATGAGAAGAAGGGGACAGGAAGTCCTTTGGTCACTTTAAGCAGCAAACAGTGTCGTTTAAGTAATTAGGTGTGTAGCAATCCCAGGTAATGGTGGAAACTTCTAACTTGGTTTTGAGTTAGGCCTCCTCCCCAGCTGGCCAGGTGCAGTTTCTAGCCCCTGGCAGCTGGACAAGAGAGAACGAGGGGACAGGGGGTGGGACGGGGGGCAGGAAGGGGGACTGGGAAGTGCTGGCTTGAAGAGCTCTGTTCCAAAGTGGATTTGCGCTTTCGGGCCCCCCAGGTGTTTAAACCTGGCTCTCTGGAGTCTGTGAACTCCACAGAAGCTCCCAAGGGACTGCCCTGTGGGCACCGCATCATCCCTCCCTCTTCCTAAATAGAGAGGAGGCAGCCTTCCTCCTGCCCAAGGCCCATCCTTCCACCTCACTTTGTCCCATTCCATCCTTGCAGGCCCCTCATGGAATAATTCCCAAGCACTGCATTCCTGGGCTTCTCCCACCCGGGGGCCAGCTCTCTGCCGGCCAGGCCCCTACTTCAATCTGCCCGAACCATGCTGCCAGCTCTGGGCCACACGCCTCAGCCCCAAAGTCTGCAATGACTCCCCTTTTCCTGCTAAGTTAAGTTCATGTTCCTTCTCAGGCGTCCATGACCTCTCAGACTTCCCAAACAGGCGCCTGCTCACCCAGCCCTTGTGTCTGGAATGCCCTCACACCCAACGTTCAAGATCCTATAAAGACTTTGTGAAAAGTTTTTCTTGGCTCACCCCCCAAGCAGAAGTGATGGCTTCTTCCTCTGAACCTCCATACTTTTCTGCTTGCTCCTGTCTGTGGTACTCGTGGCTGTTGGTGGACACGTCCCATGTACCTGACCCGACTGGAGGTCCTGGAGGGCGACACTTGGCCCTGCTCACTGTTGTGTCCTTCACAACACCTAGCACAATGCCTCACGCAGGGCAGGTGTTTGGAAACACTTGCCAAGTGACTAAATGAATGGGCCTCATTCAACTGAGTTTTATAATAACACGGAAAAGAGAAGGAAAGTCAGATCAGCCACACTGTCCACCTCAACAGTGTATCTTGTGTCTAGAACTCCTTTCTCTGTCTTCTGAGCCTGCCAGGGACAAGCTTAGGGGAGTTGCCGGTAACTTCCTCCACACAGGGGCTAAGGCTCTACAGTGCCCAGGAGGCTTCCCTGGCCAAGGGAAGGAGTAGATTGTCCGCAGTTCGCCGAGTCGGGTGTGCAATATGGACACATCCCGTGAGCATTAACTAGCCCTCCACGCCCTGAAGTCCCAGCAGATAAAGCTCCTTATGTTGGTACAACTTTGGACAATACTAAATGCTCTTGACCGTCTCCCTGTCCAACCAGCCTCTGTGTGACAAAGACCAATGTCTAGCTTCTCTCTGAAATCTTGGACAGCACTCTTCATAAAAAGCAGCAGAATTCATGGCCCTAAGCACACGGCGAGATCAGTGCCGCGCAGAGAGAGCGGAGAACATCTGCAGTCCTTCTGGTAAAGACAAGGCAAAAAGCAGACTGCCCACGACAGGGATCGCTAGCCCTCCCCCTAGAAGGAGGCAAGACTAATGGGAAATCCCAGCCAACCCACAGTGACCAGCACAGCTTCCTAGCCCAAGCGCTGCAAGCAGCAAAGAAAATTCTTAGCCCGAGCTCAGACGACTTGAAAATGGCTCCTTTACATTTCTGAGCAACTGTGGCTGGGATCTCCAACTCTGAGTGCCATCTGTGAGGAGGAAGCCTCCTTCCCCCGAGGGCCTGGATTTGAAACAAGTCGCTGATGCAGCTGCCAAAGATATAAACACCAAATGGAGTCCTCTCCCTGTCTGAACAATTGTGACCTACATACAACCCAGGGCCTGCGGAGAACAGGCTACGAGCGTCTCAGTCTTCATAAAGCTCAATGGGGAAGTGACAGGAGGGGGAAGAAATAAGAATCTGAAAGCATGTGCTTTCATAACATGAAAGAAATGAGCTAATTTAACACCAGGCCAAGAAATGCTAACCTGATAAAAAGCTGTCCCAGGGCCCCCCTCCCCACAGAGCACGTCGGGGGAGGGGGCGGTAGGCTCGGGCTGTGGTGACTGGATACCACCACAGACTGCCACCTCGTTGTATGCCAGAGGTAAAGAGTCCTTCCAGGTAAAAATTAGAAAATGTAGCATTGCCGAAAGGTTAGAAGGGATAGTCCCCCTCCCTCCCTCTCTCCCTCCCTTCCTTTCTTTCTTTTGGAGAGAGGGGCACCTGGGTGGCTCAGTTGGTTAAGTGTCTGCCTTCAGCTCAGGTCATGATTCCAGGATCCTGGGATCGAGCCCCACATGAGGCTCCCTGCTTGGTGAGGAGCCTGCTTCTCCCTCTCCCTCTGCCCCTCCCCCTGCTTGTGCTCTCTGTCGCTATGTCTGTCTCTCTCTCAAATAAATAAAATCTTTAAAAGAGAGAGAGAGCAGGAGGGGCAGAGGAAGAGAGAGAATCCCAAGCAAACTCCATGCTCAGCGTGGAGCCCGATGTGGGGCTTGATCCCACGACCCTGAGATCACGACCTGAGCTGAAATCAAGTCAGATGCTCAACTGACTGAGCCACCCAGAAGCCCCTAGAAGGAATGTTTTCACAGCAATCTTCTCAAATCTTTGTAAGAAATAATGATCTGTGTTTTGGTGTTCATTGATGAAGGGTGGAGCTGTTGTCTGGGTGCTATGTTACCCGAGCCTATGCAATCTGGATGTTTTGTCACTAATTCTGACAACACTATTTTGCCATCAAATAGATACTGACGTCCCAGAATCAATTCTGTCATTAATTCCGCATTCCTATTTAGAGACTGGCTTTCAGGTTGGAATGTGACATACAACTGATTCCTTGGTAGAAACTCCTTAGGCCACATTAATTTCTGAAACATTGCAGAGAGGAAATCTGGATTTCATTACTGGGTAGCCAGGTCTCTCTGTTTCTCCACAGGACATTCTTTGGGGGAAGATTCGCTTTACTTAAAAAGAAAAATAAAACATTAACAAGATGTGGTAAAGACATTAAAACCAGGTGGCCTTTGGAACAAAAAGTAGAGAACCTTTTCCCATATCAACACAATTAGAGTCATCTTTTAATTTTTTGCCTGCAAATGGATACACATACAGAAAAAAAAAAAAAGTCCCGTTAATTGTAGCTCATGACCCGACACAACAGGGCCTTGATATTTGTCCTATACGTGTGGAAGCATAAACACTAGAATCACTATTCTTTACACAGAGAAATGAGGCACGCTGTGGACGTTCATACAGGGCGGGGGGTGGCCTTGCCTCTGCGATGCCATACACCAACAAGAGACGTTTCTATGTTTCAGAAATCACAAAGTGAACCCATTATTTTACATTCCAGAATCTTGATTGCAATGCATTTCGGTAATAGATAGTTAGGGCAAATGATCCTAAAATGAAATAATCTGAGCCAATGACTCACATGTCTGAAATAATAACAGAGTAGCCTTGTAAGGAATGGAGGTTGTAAGGGTTGTAATAAAAATGATCTTTTTCCTTTTCATATGAGTCACTGTAAAATAAATGGATTTTTCATTTATAGGCAGGGACATAAACACCATTAATTGTATGATTTGTTCCTTAATCACATACTTAGAAATAAATGTACCACTACAGGGCAAAGATAAGTATATTACCTAGAGACAAATAGAGAAAAAAGTGGATTCAGAAATAACACCCGCTCACAACTCTAGAATGGGGGAAAAAATGAGGATTTCATAAAACTCTTAAGACTGTCATTTCCCTGTAAGAGACCTCCAGTGTCTGAAAAGCCCCCTTCTTGCTAATTGCACATAATGATGAATCTACCAATATGATCTGGAAGGAGGGAATTTTTTTAAAAAAGATTTTATTCATTTATTTGACAGAGAGAGAGAGAAAGCACATAAGCAGGGGGAGGGGAAGAGGGAGAGGGAGAAGCAGGCTCCCTGCCGAGCAGGGCGCCCCATGTGGGCTTGATCCTAGGACCTTGGGCTCATGACTCGAGCCCAAGGCAGATGCTTCACTGACTGAGCCACCCAGGCGCCCCGGAAGGAGGGAATTTAAATAAATTGCCCCAGGGACAAAGGGGGTAAACATAACAAGAGAAAACTGGAAGGACAAGCTTGCCCCCAAGAGAAAGGCTGGGTGAAGAGAGAACTCCACAGACACATGTATAAACTGTAAAGGTGGCTCAGAGTGTCATCGGACGCCCCCCAGGCTCATTTTTATACCCATTTACTTTCTAGTCTGAGAACTGTAGCTTTTAGATTTCTGGGGGTTAGGAGGCAGGTGAAGTTCAGGGACCCAGGAGAGGACAGTCGCTAAGGAATACGGCTGCCTTCTTCTCCCTGCAGGCCTCCTAGCTGGGCGTGGTCTCTGCAGGGATGTCCCCAAATAGCCCCGTCTTGCCTGAAGCCTCCACAGCTCTTCTGTGACAAAATCCATGTCATTATGCCACACTTGGGGCCTCCCAGACCACCCAGAGAGGTCCCACTGTAGACACTGAACCTGGGAATCAGCCGTTAAAAATACAGGTTTCCATGCACAGTGTGTCAACAGCCCGAAGTACCCACCCACTGTTGAGAAGTGCAAGAGCTCGTCAGGAGGGGGTGGCATTTCAAAGTTTCTGCCAAGTGATTTTGAATT
Source organism: Ursus maritimus (assembly GCF_017311325.1). Taxonomy (NCBI): domain Eukaryota; kingdom Metazoa; phylum Chordata; class Mammalia; order Carnivora; family Ursidae; genus Ursus; species Ursus maritimus. Next base: position 60,683,628 of record NW_024423675.1, on the reverse strand, counting down.
TGATTGAAAATTCCAGGAAGCCAAAGGCTTCGGGCTAGTGTGTGACCCACAGGGCGGAAAGCCTGGATCTCTCTGCCCTAAAGACTGGCTTTTTCATGACCTACCGTGAATACTTAGGCATGGTGACCATATGTCCCAGCTTTTCCATTAGAGTCCTAACCCAGATGATCGTGTCATTTGCAGGTAGAATATGGCCACTGAACTACTGGGTCATGGTAACGCCACCACCTTGCTTTCTGTGCATCCTGGACCCAGAAGAAATGGCAGGACCAGAGAGGTCCATGCGGGAAGCTCCCTGCCCCGGGAGGTGCTGAGAATGGGGGTGGGACGCGGGGGATTGGACAGAGTGGCTGGAGGAGAGACCGCCTCGGCCCTAGCCCTACACAGAATGCGAGTGTGGCTGCTCAGATCCCATGTCACACACGACAGCGTGTCCACTCCAACGCCATTTTGGCAACTCTGTACAGGAGACTCTCCACAGAACTTCAGCTCTATGATTCCTAATCCTGTATTTCATCCAATCTAAGGTATCAACATGTTCAGATGACTCATGAAGCAAAAATGTGCCAGATAAGACAATACTCTCTAATCACTTAGAACCTGTATTTTACATTACGGCGAAAGCTATTTTAGACTGATTTAGACAGTTTGAAAATCATATCTCACTATTGTGCATATATTTTTAAAAATGTGAACGAAATAAATTGGTGAAGGATTCCTAACACATCTTCACACTTTTCTGAATTGCTTTTCTACTCAGAGGGGTCTGAGGTGGGTGGCGCCTGATGCCCTCCCTCTGAAGCAACAGCTTCCGGACTCCCCCCAGCTTCCACTCCTGCCCCCCACACTCTGTCCCATCAGCAAGAGCCACGGCTGTGAAAGCTGTCAGGTCCTGCACCCCTCTGGCAACCAGCCACCTGGCTCATTACCTCTGACCTCTTCCACTCCCCTCCCTCGCACTCTGCTCCCTCCTCATGCCCCTTTGCGGTTCTTGGAAGCTGCCAGTCCTGCTTGCCTGCGTGGCGCCCTCCACCTAGAAGGCGTCCTGCAGGGAGCCACAAAGCTCCTTCACCTCTTGCCAGTCTTTGCTCAAATATCACTTTCTCAGCAGAGCCTTCTCTGACCACACTGGGTGAACTCCCAACCCTCCTACCGCCAACACCCCCGCGCTCTTGGCCCCTTCTGGACTTTACTTCCCTCCTATCACTTAACCCTGCTTGGCCTGTTGAAGTACTGTACATTCTCACTTCTTCACTGTCGGACTCCCCTGCTAGAGAAAATCTCAAAGGCACGAGGAATTTTGCCTGCTTGGTTCATAGACGTAACCCACACTGCCTAGAATGGAGTCCAGCACATAATAGGCCTTCCGTAACTATTTGCTGAATGAACTGAATAGATATCTAAAAAACACTGGGTACAAAGTAGATATGAGATAATCCCATTTTTTTTTAAAGATTTTATTTATTTATTCGACAGAGATAGAGACAGCCAGCGAGAGAGGGAACACAAGCAGGGGGAGTGGGAGAGGAAGAAGCAGGCTCCTAGCGGAGGAGCCTGACGTGGGGCTCGATCCCATAACGCCGGGATCACGCCCTGAGCCGAAGGCAGACGCTTAACCACTGTGCCACCCAGGCGCCCCGAGATAATCCCATTTTTATTTCGGATGCACACTTATATTCACAACTGAAATAATGTGCCCTAAAACATTAGCTCATTATCCACGGTGAAAGATAGGAGGGTGATTTTGTGCGTAAGTGCTTTTCGGTAGTTTCTAAATTTTCTTAATTAAACATGGCTTATTTTTGCAGTGGAAAACATATGATTAAAAATAAATGCATAAATTCTCATTGAACTGAAAAAAGGGGGGAGGGATTGTCCAATATTAAAATCTGTCTCTGCTGTCAAAAAAAAGTCAACTATCTATAGAGAAGATACTCGACAATAATGCATATTCCAGGTTAGATGAAAACCTCAAAGGGCTAAAGCCCCTGATTTCCAGGTGCCTCTAGGTCGGCATGGTGCAAGGTACAGGGTATCATATATTTAAAGATACAAAAGCTGAGTTATCTCACATCTCTGGTCTACACAGTTTCTCACAAGTGTGTGACAGGAGAAAGTTCTCCTCTAGCCACTCTCGTGGGTTTCCATCTTAAACTGGACATTTATATATTAACAGCAGAGACAACTACACCCTGTTGTTCCTATGTCAGAGGGAAAAACAAAACCAAACCCAAGAGACAGCCAAGAACGAGGCTGCAGGGTGTAGGCCCACACGCTCCAGGACACGGACGCCATCATGGCCCAGCAAGCTCTCTGGAGATCCAGGGTTCCAGACTCACTGTCGTGTCCCTCTTCCTACCCTGGGGTTGGGGTTGGGTCCCAGGATGGCAGGATGGGGAAGAAGGCCTTCTGAAACGAGAAGGTATGAAAAGCTATACAAATTAAACTTCCCAAACACTGGCCGTGTTCATGGAGTTGAACCCAAATGGTGGACAGCTCTGTTAGGGGCATCATGGCTGAAAGGACTTCAATGCAGAGACATTTTCAACTAAATACAAATTAGTTTAATCATTATATGTTCAGGAAAACTTTTCTGGGATGAAAATTCTCTGCCTTGTTTTAGACTGCACGGTGAACATCAATGGGCCTTCTCTTCTGTCCCAGGACACTGGGGGGCATCAGGTTCTCTGCTGGGATGTGGCCCCATGATGCCCACGGGCATGGTGCTGCTGGTATCACTCACCATATAATTGCTGTTTATGTGGTCTGTTCTCTTCTCCCTCCTGTTAGCTATTGTCCACAGCAACCCCACCCCCAGGGCCTCAGTCTGCTCTCCTGGGTTTGTTAAAGCAGCAAGCAGAGCTTTACACATCACCGATGCCTCTGCTGCAGTGTGCCCCCCTCTCCCCCCCGCCCATCACATTGGGCGAAGTCCTCTCCTTCCAGCTTCCAGAAGGTACTGCCATGGGAAAGTGGCCTTGGGTGTCATGAAGACTACCTCAGAATCATTTGGCCTTCGTGTGAGTTTTGGGAAGTTTCTACAGATGGAGAGCAAGTACTGTGGATGCTGTGGATGTCTGATGTCACCAAGCATCATTCCTTCCCTCATGCAATCGCTCCTCACACTTTTACTGAGCACGTCCTACATGCCAACACATGAGGCCGAACACCAGGGATACAATAAAATCAAGACAAGATCCTTGCTCTCTAGGGGCTCACCTTCTAGTAGAAGAGACAGACCCCAAATCAGGTAACTACACACACAACAGCAAGTCTGGTGATGGGGTACAGAGTATATGGAGGGAACGCTGAAGGGGACCAGCTGGCCCGGGCCTGGATGGAATCAGCAAAGGCTTTCTGGAGCGGGTATCGAAAGCTAAGCAAGAGTTAGACCAGCACAGAGGAGTGGCATCTGCAAGAACACAGAGCCACAAAACCCTTCACTATATTCACTGTGTCCAGGCCTTCCGTGGTCAACGGCCAAGCAAGAAGGTGGGGCTTTCTCAGACCCAGGGGCAAGTCCAGCAGGAGGGGGCCTATGCAGATTATTGACTCACTCCTCTATCCCCAGCACCCCAGACACTTCCTGCCACAGGCCGAGCACTCTGCAAATATTTGCTGAATTGAGTTTAATAGAATCATCGGAGCAGACCCGAGAGCTTGAGGTGCACGCGGTGGGTGGTGAGCTGCAAGGCGAGGTGTAGCAAAGATCGTCATGCTGTTCAAAGTTAAAGAAACCATGCATGAAGATGAGCAGACACTCATCTCTGTGTATTCCCTACATCTGCTGACAGCTCTCTCCTACCCTGCTAAAGCTCTCCTCACCCAGACGTGCGGTTAATTTTCTCCTATTCCTGGGGGAGAAGGAGGGCCACCTGCTTCCTTTTGCAGAGGAAGAATTACAAAGTAAATTTCCTTTATAATATTTCTCTAAGATTGAGGAGGAGTTGAAGACTTGGTTTTTAACTTACCCATCATCATAAACGTCTTAGAAGTAAGGTAACAGGATGAATACAGTTGAGAAATAGCCCATCATTGGGACAGAGACGCCTGTGAGTTTGGATGGCGAAGCTACTTGGCTCACGAACTTACAGGCCAACATTGTTTTCAACAGCAGAGACACCATTATTTGAAAAAGAGTACATGATACTCACACAAAATGGAAATACGGTGCTTTTGAGGAGAGAAGAAAAAGCCTACACACGTATTTAAGAAAAAAAAATTCTATTTCCCAAAAGGAAAGAAGAACAAAACAAGGTGAGCAAATTAACAAGCCTGTGAACCTTTTGACACCAAGTGAGAGGCCATCAGGTTAGGACAGTTTCAGGAGCGTGTATTTGGTAGAAATAAAAACAAAATGAAATTGAAAATGAACAAAATGGAATTCACCGAGAGTTTTTAGATACTGGATTGCTGTTGGGGGTTGCTGATTAATTTTTCCCTTGTCTAAAGGGGCAACACTTAGTGTTCATTAACAGATGATTCCTTTTGTCCCCCTAAACACTGCCCGTGCTACTGATTATTCTACTGTATAAAACGCTTTTGCACTAAAAACAAAAACCGTGAAGGCATTTCTCTTCCCTGATGGTGGGGAGGACTCCTACCATGTAATTATCCAGCCTATTAGGAGGTGAGGTCAGATCAGACGATGCAGAGGGGAAGTCAGCCCCTGCAAGGCACACGGATGTGGTCACACAGTTTTTAAAGGAACAGGCAGCGAGACAGGGAGATTGCAGGGAGAGGACGGAAATTTCCAGTTTTTGATCAAGAACCCACATTTCAAGCAGTTTCACATACCGTATTTCATGAACTCTCTACAAAAAGTCTATGACCTTGGCATTATTGAGACCATTTTACAGGCGAGGACACGAAGTTGTAAGAGGTTCACTGATTTGACTGAAGACACCCAACCCATAAATTTCAGAATAAAAACTCGAATCAGATGTGGCTGTCTTCAAAGCCCACATGCCCATGGCACGTTCTCTCAATTACACCGCAATGAGGTCTGCATTTTTTTTAAATCAAAGAATAATTGACATACAATATTGTATTGGTTTCAGGTGTAGAACAGAGTGATTCGATATTTATATTACAAAACGATCACTACAATAACTCTAGTTACCATCTGTCACCAAAGTTGTTGCAATATTACTGACTATATTCCCTACCCTGTACATTACATCCCCATGTCTTATTTATTTCATAACTGGAAGATGGTACGTCTTAATCCCCTTCACCTATTTCACCCATCCTCCCCCCTCCCCCCACCCCTGGCAACCACCAGTTCTGATCTGCATCCTCTATATTTTCTTAGTAAAATATAGTAATAGTTGTACTTGTTTTTACCTTTTTATAATGATCTCAATTACCCTCATTATATGTAATTAAGAATGCCTAGAAAACCTGAAACTTGATTCCACTTGCAGGTGCCTTACCCAGTTTGGGGAGAAAAGAGGCCCAGGAGTCATGGGGACATGGTACCTCTCAGTGATGGGTCACCAGCAGATGGACAAGAAAGGAAACAATTCACAGACCTGCCAAAAAGACAGCTAAGCCCAGGATCCTGTGCTGTGAGCACGGGCTGCAGCTCTGACCCGGGGGGTAAAGATAGCTGCTGCAAGGGGGCGGAGAGCCGGAGCCCCTAACACGTGGGACACAGGGAAGGCGTGCAGGCCATATTTCGGTTTCTGCACTTCCACAGACACACAGATCTTTAACTGCTTAGGGCACTGCCCGAGCTTCAGTGAAGACTAATGAGGGAGAACACCTTAGTGCTCCAAGGTCAAGGACACTGCTCTTGGGCTCTGCTTCTCACTTCCATTTGATAAGTAACCAGCTCCATAATTTCTCCCTAGAAGAGTGCTTGTATGCCCAGAGTCCCCGTGAAACAAACTTTGACACTGAATGGTGACGACTGTTCCTGCTATTTCTAAATGTACTTAAGCCATACAAACACAGCACGGGTTAGCTCTGCGTCAGTACTGGGGGATTCTGAGGGGTACAGCGCTAAAGCAAAACTCTCATCGATGAACAATGAGAAGCTTCCTAAAATTCCCAGACTACACCCAAGGAGTAATCTGCTTCCCATGAGAAGAGGGCGGGGTGCAGAAAGTCCAAAGCCCCCACTTCTGAGAAGCCAGAGTGGGACTGAATCTACTGCTCTGATTTAGAATCCTGTCGAGCAGGCGAGACAATGAACCTCAGGTGAGAACAGGTGGAAAGTGCCAGGCATCACCCAGAAGCCTGGGTGTTCTTACTAGATTCTACTGAGTACGGTGATATACTTTTTATGAAACTCTTCGAACTCATTGGAAAAAACCTGAAAAATACCATGCTGACCAATTAATGCCTCGACCACCCTACTTAACTACTTGTGCTTTTCCAAGTATATTCTTCTGTGGCTAAACTTCCATACCGTCTCTTTCTTTTAAGCCATGCACTTCTGAGATAAAGATCTTCTCAGTTCATTTTTAAATAGAACAGATTCCTGAGGCTGCCCAGTGGCAAACATGACTCTCAATTCTTAAAGAGGAGGTCAAAAGGCAAATAGTGTTCAGTAGTTCTAGGGAAAATCACGGAAATAACCTTACAGGATACAGTGGGATGACATCTGGGAAATGCATACTTAATGAGAGCCCAACAACAGGGGTTTAGGCAAAGGAAGTCATACCTGGCTATCCAGATGGAATTTTTGGAAGATGTAACTGTCATGAAAAGCACAATAAATTAAATCACTGCCATACATTCCTTGAACTTTGCCGAGCAGATGGCAAAGCTGGAGAATCAACCGGGAAGCTGGAGAGCGATACAACAGGGGGAAAGATCAGAAGGCATCTCCCACAGGACTGAGTCCTCATTCATCTGGGGCTTGGGTGGGCATCATCCCGTTGGTTTAAACTGTCAGTAGAATTAATGAAGTCTGAAGAACTGCCAAGTTTGGAAGATGATCTTTTACATTTCCAGGGACAACTACCTGAGGGGCGGGGGGGAGTGTCACATGACTGCCAAGAAAAACCACTTCATGTCTTAAGCACTGTGGGACTCTACGATGTCAAGAAGCAGAGGTCCACCGTGCTGGCCCTCAATGCTCTAGCTGGACTCAGTGACAAAATCATGTGGCTATAACGCTCATTCTGGACAGTTCCTGAGGAAGACTTTTTCAAGCAGAAGTTTCCATCAGTTTGGGTTTTGCCTCGCCTTCTTCCCCAGTGGAATGTGTGCCCGCTGTTGCCCTGAGCAAGAGGACAGGATTTTAATGTCTAAATATAACAGCAAGCTTGGCAAAAATGCTTTTTTGAAGAGAAAAGTTATTGGATAGGACATCTGGGTTGGAACCTAGGAAAATGGGTAAACTGGACCAAGGGGTATCAATCACCATTGTTCTACAAATGAGCTGAGAAGTCAGCCTCTCCTTAAGAGTAGACAAGAGGAGCCGTAAGTCTGGGAGGGGCTTGGCGCTCTGAGGAAGCCAGCTCTGCCCAGGGGAACCTGCTTGTGGGAGGCTCCCAGCAATGGGATAAGAGGCCACACCTTACCTTTGGCCACGTCTTAAACTGGAGGTTGTGGGCTTCCCAGTCTACTAGGAGAAGATCCATGGGTTCTTTAAGGGGTTTGTGACCCCAAAAGTATTTCAAACTACTACTTTTAGGAAGGGAGATACGTACCCATGTACCTACAAAGAAGTACATCCTTTCTACTTGCAATTTTGTCTGACTAGCCGAGTGGTATATGGGGCTCTCTCTGAATGTAGAGAAAACTTGCGAATTATTAGTTGGGCTCTGTCACTAATTAACTAAAGCTTGAGTTACCTCTCCATGGTCGGAAGGACTGTGTTTGAGGTGATGTGAACATTTTACAAAAGCAATGACCCTCCAAATCTGACTTCTCACTATGTAAAAAAAGATATATAAGGAATTAAGACGGAAAGGGAAGACATGTTTATGGACAATCACAGGCCACAGAAGAGACCTTAAAATTCAGCCAGGGAGCTGGACAACTGGTACTGATGAAGAGGTTGCAAATAAATAGAAGTGAAATTTGTAAAGTGAGCCCAGAGAAACCTCTGCATTTCCTACAGATCCTCTTAAATCCCTGTATTTACCCACTGCATGTCTTTTATCTTGTGCTACATGCCACAAAACATCTCATTCCCCTCCCCTTTATTTCCATCTTTTATACAGAATTGTAAGGGATACACATTTACCAGTGAATCTTTGTTTCTTAATGAGTTTAAAGAACATTCTTTCTGGAATCAGGCTATGCCAACTTTTGTGCCCCTGTGGTTTGACAGGACTGTGAGAGGCATAAAAATTAAAGTCAAAAGTCTTCTTGGTGGGGTTTGCATAGCAGATGACAGGGCGTGTCTGGTATCCCTGTCCCAGCCTCCTGCTAGAACCCCATAGGGACACCACAAGAAGAAAGCATGTCAAAGGCAGTGAAGACTGGAGAGAAGAGGACACCAGAGGCTGAAGTCCAAGGCATTCCATTAACATAGTGTGGATAGAGATGGCTGAGAAAAGCATTTTTATTTTATTTTTTTTTGAAGATTTTATTTATTTATTTGACAGGATAGAGACAGCCAGCGAGAGAGGGCACACAAGCAGGGGGAGTGGGAGAGGAAGAAGCAGGCTCATAGCGGAGGAGCCTGATGTGGGGCTCGATCCCAGAACGCCGGGATCACACCCTGAGCCAAAGGCAGACGCTTAACCGCTGTGCCACCCAGGCGCCCCGAGAAAAGCATTTTTAGATCACACATCACCTATTACATAAACCACGAAACAAAACAAAGCAGATGCTCCCCCACTCCCAAGGGCAGGGAAAGATCTTAACACAGAAGAAATTAAGATGGCATCAACCTCACTAATGATTGAAGAAAGGCAAATTGAAAATATCATTTGTAGATTCACATTGACAAATGCCCGCAGGGCTTGAGAGAGAGAATGAGACTGGGAGAGCGCAGGGAGAACTGTCCTCCCACCTGCTCCTGGGAGGACAGACAGCAGGGCAGCTGTCCGAGGAGCAGCCTGGACACCAGTGCACAGAGCCCAATAGTGTAAGGCCTCTGCTTTTTAAAACCTGGTCTGTATGGAGAGAGGGAAGCAGGTGGCAAGGAAATGGAAATGGAAAGGAAAGGAAATGGAAAGGAAGAAAAGAAAAACAATTTACAGTTCATTTAAAAATTACTTTTAAATTACTTTTCAAATCATAAAAAACCTTATTAAAAATGGTTTTCGGGAGGCACCTGGATGACTCAGTCGGTTAAGTGTCTGACTCTTGGTTTTGGCTCAGGTCACGTTCCCAGGGTTGTGATCTCAGGGTCAGGGCCTTGAGATTGAGCCCCCACGGTGGGTTCCTCACTCAGGTGGGGAGTCAGCTTGAGATGCTCTCCTTCTGCCCTCCCCGCCCCATGCTCACTCAAGTGCGTGCTCTCTCTCAAATAAATGAATCTTAAAAAAAAATGGTTTTGGTAACACTTGGGGACCAGAAAAGAAATAATTCCTTAAAATCCATACCACCAGGAAGTAGCCTCCTGGATTTCCTCTCCTATAGCCATGCTTCCCATGCCAGTTACTTCCCTAAGATCACAGAAGCAGAAAACTGGGGAGGGGAAGCCAACAAGGCCCCTAAACAAGAGGACACCCCCCCGCACTTAATGAAAGAGCTAGTGTGAGAACCAGTGACACGCCGTCAAATCCATTCCCGTTCGTGAACGCGGATTTACCAGCTTCTCACTAACGTTTGATTTTAACTTGAGATTATGTATCAAGTCTAAACTCTAATTATCTGATGGTGAGATTTCCCATTTTTAGTTGTGAAAGCCATTTTTATCTGTTTGGCTTTTGACATAATATTTGCATTTATAAAGGCTGGCAGGAACGTGCTGAATGGATAGGTCCAGGGGCCTGAAACAAAGCCTGCACTGAATCTTACAAGCCCATGGTAGGTATTGGACTAGACGAGCACGAAGAGCCGCTAAGCAACCTGTCCAAGGTCCTCGAAGTAGTGAGTGAAAAGAGCAAATCTAGGACCACTTCATGCCAGAGCTGGGTATCTTCGTGCAGCCCGGCTTTGTGGTTTTTTAAATACAACTTATTACATACTCTAGCAATTTACAGGTTAATTAGGTTAATTAAGACAACCATCTCAAAGGCTGCCCCTTTATTCTGGGGCCTTAACGTTTCTCACTGCGGTTTGGGAGGCCTGAAGCCATCAACCCTTGACAGAAGAATCAAAACCGCTCTTTGTGCTCCAAGTCGGGGAGAGGCGTGGCTGGCGGCCAATGGCCCAACCAGAAATTTCAGGGTCAGGGGCGCCTGGGTGGCTCAGTCGTTAAGCATCTGCCTTTGGCTCAGGGCGTGATCCCAGCATTCTGGGATCAAGCCCCACATCAGGCTCCTCTGCTGGGAGCCTGCTTCTTCCTCTCCCACTTCCCCTGCTTGTGTTCCCTCTCTCGCTGGCTGGCTCTCTCTGTCAAATAAACAAATAAAATCTTAAAAAAAAAAAAAAAAAGAAATTTCAGGGTCAGCACCTTCCCTCCACTGCTGCTCCTGAGCACTGCCTTTCCAGGAAACGGAGTGGCCTCTCCTGATCCCTAAGAAGCCTCCTGCTCCAAAACTAAGGTTCAGAGTGGAAAATGCAGGAGTCCCTTACTTAAGGGTGATCTCCAGAATTTTCTGAGCTATATTACATGATGGCCACTGAGCTAGATTACTGTAACTTCAGAGTTAGCTAATATGTCTGACTCCAAACCATAAAACAAAACAAAGATCTGACTCACTGTATGAGCTCCTGACTCTACCTACCTGGGTCCCTACTTCACCTGTAAATGAAGTTGAACTAATTCCCCAAATGAGCCTTTCAACTCGAACATTCCATGGTTTTAAATATATATCTGCACATACATTTCGTCTTTCCTCCCCCAATTCACAGACATATTGGCAAAGTGTAGGTACCTTTTATGTAGATTTTAATTTTTGTGAATTTGAAATAGTAAGATCATAGAAGTATTTATAAAGCGTCATTTTACATGCAAAACTCCAAAGCCCTCTAAAAAAATTATCAAGAACCATATCATTTCAAAGTTAGGAAGTGAATTGTCAACGATGTCGCACTGCTGTCTCATTCCCCTTTAAGAACAAGCATTCAGTACTACCCCAGGACAATGTAAATACCAGCTCTCCTTTGTACCAGCATCCTATGACCAACACTTTTGCTCCATGTCTCAGAACATGTGTAAGTGATTTTAGTGATGATTGTGCTCTTTAAATACCCACTGCTATTATAATATAAAATCTTTTAAAAACTTCCTATAGAAATGTCATTTACATGATCATTAAGAGGTAGGTGCTAGTGCTGATATTGGAAAACACTAAAGTTTTAATAACTTAGGAAAGAAAGATTGTAAAACACTATTATTATGTGTATATAATTATGCTTTTCAAACATTTTGCTCAAAACAAGCACAAATATCCTTTTAATGGCTATAGATTTATGTCTTTGAAGATCACATCCCCCTTTCTATAAACATATTTCTATGGAAAACTAGTCTCAAATTATGTGTTTTAACTCATAGGAGATCTTCAGGAACTCATTTCTTACATAAACTAAGACTACCAGGTAATCTCCAATTAAATATGTTCCAGTAGAACTTCTGTGCCATGACAGCTGGGGAAGAAAGACCTAGAAGCATGAACAGCGAAAGTGCGTGCAGGCAGGATTCCAGGGATCAACAGCTGAGTCTTCCTGCAGGTTCCTCCATCCAGTCAGAATGTGGAAGGGACTCTTTCAGGGGCCACTGCCCCAGGCCAGGACACAGCTGGGATGCAAAGGGAATGCCATCTGCTCAGAATTCTGCATAGATTACACACCTCAATTAGACTCAACCTTTAGATCTGGAAGTGACCTTAGAAAACATCTCTTGTCCTGCAAATGCCCTTCCCTTCTTCTCTACTTGGCCCAAGTGCCACCCATTCCAAGGAGTCCTTCTTGAGAGACCCTCCCAGCTCTTCAGTGCCCACCTCTGTGCCCCCAACACATCCTGGGCATCCCTTCACTTCCCTGCTGTGCTTTAATTGTCGGCTTTGTTACTCCTCTCTCAACAGGGCATTGCATCCCTTGGGGGCAGTGACCAGCTGGTCAGCTTTTTACTCCCAGGGCCTAGCAAAGTGAACACACTCTAGTGGGCACTTGGTAGATGTCTGCCCGATGAAGCGAACCAGCTGAACCCTTTCCTTCTGCAGGGCAAGAGCCAAGAGGGAAGGGACTTGCCCAAGGCCATATAGCTCCTGAAGGCCAGAGCTGAGACTGGGACTCAAGGCTCCAAAGCCCTTACCTGCTGGTCATCTGGGACAAGGATGGTTCTGAACCTTCAGTGGGTAGCTTACGTTGCTTCCAGAATCCATGTAAAGGCAGTTATGTTTCTAGAACAATCAAGCCAGTGCCTTCTAGAAATTATCTCACTTATGCCTGCTCTTCCCCATGAGCACATCTCTCTGGACAAGTAGATAGCCGCTGCTCAGCACACACTGACCATCTTAAGATAAGGACTCACGTAAGGAAAATATCTCGTTTTTTCCATGCAATGTCCTACTTACCTTAGGGTTTATTAAAATTAGCTATTATTCCCTACGATTGCTTCAAAGCATAAATAAATAAATAAATATCTAACTTTGTCTCTTTGCTTCTAATTTGAAGACATTATCATACTTTTAATAACAAGATTGGAAAAATGCAAAATATACAATAGGGCTGAGGCTTAGTTGCCACTTTGCTGAGTTTGGACCCCTATGATCGAGGAAGAAAATAAAAAAACAGCTCCACGTTTGCCGATGATTCTGGGATGGTTCTTGCTCCCATCGTTAGCAGCTCAAGTTAATTGTGTGTCAGCCTACAGAGCACGGTACCAAACACCAGGGGCCCGCTGGGTGCGGGGCCTCCACAGAGCAACAGTGGCGACTTCCTCATGGCTCCACTGTCATGGTTGTCACCCGTCCAGACCTGCTCACCGGCTGCAGGGTGGCTGGTACCGTTCCTCCTGTTATGTGTCCCCCACATGCAGAGGAGAGCCCAGGCCACCAGGGTGTGAAGACTGTGCCGATCACAGAGCACAGGCCTGGAATTCTCTGTGGAAATAACCACGGAGACCAGAACAGGGTGGGGGGTGGGGCACAAACACCAGGACTCTCTGGCTTCCGTCCAAGACCCAGGAGATGCATGTGGAGGTAAATCCTAAAAACCACAGCAGCCATAGGGGAGAAGGCTAGGGATGGGCGGAGGTTTGGGCCTGACACTGGAGATGGAATGGACAGCAGGAGAGGCAGGGGACAGGTTCGCAGAGCTGGGGGGCCGGGGCGCACCAGCATCACACACGGAATGGGCTCTCAGCAACTGCAACGGTTCTAATTCCTGCCACGTCTCCTGTGCATTGTAACTCCTTCCTGGTCCTAGCTTTCCCTGCCTTTATTCCACAGGCACTGAGCCCACCACCAATTCGTTTCAGGCTGTTTGTCAACCATACCCCCCCCCCCCAGCTCCCTGCAGCCCCGAAGCTCAGCAGCCACACACGTGGCCCTCTGATGCTTGTCAGTGACCACTGTTAGGAACCACTTGCTTGAGTCCCAAATGTAACTAGTGGCGAACATCACCATGGCCTGGGGAAGATCTATCAAGTGCCACTTCTTTTTTTTTTCTTTTTTTAAAGATTGTATTTATTTATGTGACACACAGAGAGATCACAAGCAGGGGGAGCAGCAGGCAGAGGGAGAGGGAGAGGGAGAAGCAGGCTCCCTGCTGAGCAGGGCTCCATCCCAGGACCCTGGGATCATGACCTGAGCAGAAGGCAGTGGCTTAACCAACTGAGCCACCCAGGCACCCCAAGTGCCACTTCTTTCACACTGAAGCATGGCTGCTGGAGATTTAAAAAAAAAAAAAAAAGGGAAAAGCAATGGCAGGTGGGTGGTCTTTGTTGCGGCAGGCCTCCCACCAGGGAAGGGAGCCTCAAACTCCAGGAAAACAGAGCTGCAGGCAGCCTGCTGTGTGTGAAGAGACCAACAGGGTCACTGCCCCTGCCATCCTCCTGTCAGGCTGTGTGTGCACATCCACGAGTGCTTGGGCACGCACACAATCATGCACACATGCGCACACACATGTGTGCTCACATGTGCATGCACATGCATGCTCACACGCGTGTGTACATGCATGCATGCTCGCACATGCACACCTGTGCACATGCACACACACATGCTCACATAAACACACACATGCTCACATACACACATGCATGCTCACACATACACACATGCATGCTCACACATATGTACACAATGCATGCTCAGCCATGTATGCTCAAACATGTATACACATGTGTGCTCACACATGGTGCATACACACGCCACACACACATACACCTTGTACACACGTGCACACATGCGTGCTCACACAAACACACATGCATGCTCACACATACATGCACACACACATGCTCACAGGTGCACACAAGCACACTACACACACATGCATGCTCACACACATAAGTGCATACATATGATGTACACACATGCTTACACAATACATGTGCACACACCTTTTCAAGTTGTCCACAGGCAATCCTGTGACGACTTTCCCGACTGACCCTTTCTCAGTTACCAGCTTAAGCTGGGCCAACATGGGGTCTTTGATAAAGAACACAAGCATTGCCTACAGCAACACTTTAAAAAAACCTATCTTCTCTTGGTGATGACATTATGTTCTTGAAAAATAAAAAAGAAAGAGCAAATGCCAGCACTGCTTTTGAAACCTAGTAAGTGCCATGACCATCAGCGGCTACGTGGACAAAGGATTCGGTACAGGGTAGGGCAGACGCCTCCTGAGCAGCCCTCGTTCAGGTCTGAAGGCAGCGGATGTCTCATCTCAGGACCAGTTCGGGTGTACCTGACAGTTTTCAGATGCACCATGTGGCTGACTGCTCAGGAGATACTTTAGGGTGGAAGGTTCTTTGGGGCACACCCATCCCCCAACACCCTGTAGAGAGAGCAGCCAGGGGCACCTGGGTAGCTCATTCAGTTAAATGGCTGGCCTTCGGTGTCGGCTCATGTTGTGATCTCAGGGTCCTGATATCGAGCCCCACATCAGGCTCTTGGCTCAGCAGAGATTCCTTCTCTCCCTCTGCCCCTCACCCTGCTCGCACTCACGCTCTCTCTCCCAAATAAATAAATAAATCTCACAAAAAATAAAAAAGAAAGAAAGAAAAGAAAGCAGCCAATCTCACGAGGAAAACCAGTTCCCCAGTTTTGGGGGAAGAGTTCATGGCTCACAATGTCCTGAGGAAGGATTTGGTGAAGTGGTGCTCGAGGAGACAAAGATCTCCACGGGCCTGGGGCTCACATCAGTGCTATTGCCAGATGCCTGGGATGCCTGCCTCCTGGGTACCAGTAATCCTGTTACCCTCCCCTTGGAACTCCCAGTGCTTAACCCTCACTACTTTGCTAGAGCTTTCCGAAAGGAACACAAAAGAAGCCCTGCTGCTGCCCCCTCCCCCTGGCACCGCCATGTTGTGGTGTCCGTGTGTTACAGATGGGATGGGCACAGTGGGAACAGGCTGCTTCTGGAAATGATGGATACAGTGGAGTGGTTTACCTATTCATGTATCTCTTTGTGTCTAGTGACAAATGCACCCCCAGGAAGGACCACAGAGGGTCCCCACTTACTAGCCCTTCAGTTCTCTTGTTTGATTGCATCTCAGACTTGACCTCCTTTCTCCTTCATTTATACCTCCTTGCATAATTTTATATTGCATTGCAGCCCAAAATCTCGGTTCCAGTCCCTCATCACAACATTCAATCCACTAAGAAATGTGGATTACTTAGTAGGTGGATTTACAGTCTGGCCAGAGAAGATGGGCCAGGTCCACGAATGGCATCATGGTATGGCTGAAAGAGCACGGACCAGGCATTGGGGTCCTACAGCCTGTCCATGGGAGTGACAAGAACATACTCCCAGAACACTGAGAGGATTGTCTTAAGAGAGCAAACCTAGAAAGATTCAAAACATACCTAACGCCATATACAAGATGTTCATAGCAGCGCTATTTAGAATAGCACCAGACTGAAAACAAGCCGAATGTGCATCACGAGTAGAATGTATTAATAAATTATATATTATTATAGTGGAATATTATACGGCAACGATATCAAGGTAGTATTTGCTGCACAAACATAGACACATCTTGCAAATATAATGTTGAGCAGAAGACACACTGTGAGTTTCATTTACATAAAGCTCAAAACCAGGCAAAGTTAAACCCTAAGGTTAGAGGACAGCAGTTCCTCTGGAGGGGGTAGTGGCTTAAAGGGGGCTTGTGGGGTGCTGGCTGGGCTCTAGTTCTTTTTCTGAGTGCTGGCTCCATGGCTCCAATAACTGTGTGAAAATTTATCAAGCTGCACCCATAATTTGTACACCTTTTTAAAAAAAGATTTTATTTATTATTTGAGAGGGAGGGGGAAGGAGAGAGAGAGAGAGAGCAAGTGCACTTGGGGGGAGGGGCAGAGGGAGAAACTGACTCCCCACTGAGCAGGGAGCTTGATCCCAGAACCCAGAGATCATGAACTGAACTGAAGGCAGACACTTAACCACCTGAACCACCCAGGCGCCCTTGTATATCTTTCTGTATATATAGTATATATCAATACATCATATATATATATGTATATATATATGTATACATATATACATATATATATGTATATTTGGAGAGGGAGAGGTTTGTAGTGTCTGTCCTCACTGTCCCTCAGAGAGGTGCTCTATCAGGAAGGCAGGAATATTCTGGTTACTAGAGATATGCTCAATTGTGGGTGATTCATCAGGCTTCGCCATTCTTGGGTGACATATCGTTTAAGGTCATTTCTCCCTTCATTCTTGTTCCCCGCTCACAAACAGCTTTCCAACCACAAATCCAATTTCCCCAGCCCAGGACACACTGGAGATTTGAAGAGAATATTACGGTCACTATAAAATGGCAGCACTAAACCACTGGCATCCTCTTGATACTGCAGATATGTGCAAGGCCCCTGCCACAAACGCTTCTGAAAAACACTGGGACAACACTGAGTCCCTGTACCTACCAAATCAAGAAACAGACCTTGAACTGTGGAGGCACCCCCAAAGCGCAGCTCCCCTGGAACCATAGCCCCAAATCTCCGACGCTCTTGAAATGGGCTACCTGGACATGTGTTCAGTATCCGTACCGTAGGCAGCCACTTCACACCCACCCGCAGGAAGAGTCTGGTCGGCCTTCCTGAGGTCAAGGCTAGCAAGACTTTCCAGAAGTCAAGAGGCTTCAGGGCTCAGTCAGAGTTAGGGGTCTGCCTTGTTTCAGGGGTTCTTTCAAGTTCTGTGACGTCTGTCATAAGTCACTCCTCTCTGTCCCACTACCCACTAATTAACACAAAAACTGAACTACAGTAGTCCCCCCTCCTTATCCATGGGGGACACCTTCCAAGACCCGCCCTGTGGCTGCCTGAAACTGTGGAGAGCACTGACCCCTGCATATACTATGTTTTCTCCTATCCATTCCTATGATAAAGTTTAATCTATAAATGAGGCGCAGTAAGAGATTAACGACAATGATCAAAGAGGACAATGATAACAATATACCGTAAAAGACGTTATGTGACTGAGTTCTCTCAAACTGTCCTATTGTACTGTACTCTCCTTATGACGATGATGGAAGTGGATAATATGCCTCCATGACGAGGTCACGTGCGGGGACTGACGGAGGCACTGTGACATAGTGTTGGGCTACCATTGACCTTGACGATAGGTCAGAAGGGGGATCATCTGCTTCTGGACCCCAGCTGACTGCAAGTAACCGAAACCACAGATGGAGGGGGGGACTGCTGTCTACATTGGGGGTCCTGAGGACCCTTTCCGATCCGACTACTTGGTGAGGTCCAAACACTAAACAACAACAATCTCATCGGAGGACATTTTTGTTATATTGTCCCCTACAGCACAGTCTTCCATCCTGCTGCTTATAGGAAGCCCGGAGCCTGGCAGTCACAGGGGGGTCTTGGAAGGTGTCCCCCATGGATAAGGAGGGGGGACTACTATACTTCAGTTTTGGTCCAGGGCCTGCTCTCTGCACAGCCGACTGAGCCCAGGTGGGAGTGACCACAGGCGTGCAGAGAGAGGAAAACTCAGGTCATACCAGACTTTCGGACGTGGAAGTGAAAATCCCTCCAGGCCACGGCAGGAGGCACCCCCTTGCTCAGGGCAGTGATTCGATGCTGCCCCCTGAGAAGGGAGGGGAGCGGCAGGCAGTGCTTGGCCCTGAGCTTGCTGGTTGGCTCATCCCAAAAGGAACTGGAGAGCCCAGATTCTCTACCCGCTTGCCTTCAACATGTCTTTTCCCGGCTGTCTTTTTCTTTTAATCTCTGAGTCTACATTTTGTACACTTGCTAATGAAAACTCAACTCATTTTGTTCCTAAACACAGAACCGATTTCAGGCAAGTCAAGTCATTCAGGACGACCTGGGTGAGTCATCAGCCACTGTCGGAGAGAAAGGGTGGGGACTGGGAGGCCGTGGGTCACGGTCATGGTGGGAGGAGCATGTGGTCTGAAGACCACTGACGCAAGTGAGACCCTGGGTGTGTCAGTCCTCCTAGCTGAGCCGCGACTTGCTCAGCCAAAAAATGAGAAGCTGGAATCAACATTTCTAAGTTCCCTTCAAGATCCACGATGGGTGGCTAAGGAGCCTCATCTTCAGATCAGAAAAGGCCTGGATTCTGATCTCCAATTCCACCACTAGCTGTGTGACTCAGGCAAGTTACCCAGCCTCTCTGAGCCTCTGTTTCTTAATGTGTAAAACCACAATCATCATCATCCCATAATAACATTACAATAATCATAAAGACTGATGATAGGGCATATAATATACAAATACTATGATAATAATAATAATAACGTAAGTGAAGTAAATCTATGTGCAGCATTGAGTCAGGTGTCCCTTACAGCATAAATAATAAATAGCAAAAGGTAAAAAGAGCTGTGAGTCTGCATTTCCGTTGACGAATCCCAGATGGGCCACAGACCGTAGTCAGGAACAGTAATGGCTGAGGTGAGGGCGTGAGATGTTCAGAAACGACTGAATTACCATCCGATCTGACCCCGACTCTTGAAACGAGCAGTGCCAGCTTTACCAGCAAGTACGGGCAGGCTACCGCCGCATTCACAGCTGTGAAACATCTCGTCTACAGGCACATCGATGACAACTCCTGAGGTTTTAGTGCACATTTATGGAAGCTAATGACAGAAAGAGAGGAGAATGGTGCTGAATAGTCAATTTTGTTTACATCTTACAGAGAACAGTGAGCCATTAAGAGCAATCTGTGCTTTAGAGCGAGATGTAACCAACCAGCTGGGGCCATCTCTCCTGGCGTCCTCCGCTGAAGAACGTCCTTAAACGGAACAGGACCACCTACACTTTATCTGGAAGTGGATGCTTTATTTCATGAAGTACTGCGGAAACAATTTTAGGACACTGATAGGACAGGTACACACACGTCTTGTTCAATGTTCCCCGATGGCTAGGATTTCATTTCTTTTCTGGGCTCTTTTGAACTTTCCGTCATTGTTAATGACATACTAATTCATACAGGAGGTGCCTGGGTGGCTCAGTCGGTGAAGCATCTGACTCTTGATTTCAGCTCAGGTCATGATCTCAGGGTTCTGAGATCGAGCCCTGCGTCAGACTCTGCCCTGAGCATGGAGTCTGCTCGAGATTCTCTCTCTCTTCCCCTCTCCCTCTGCCCCTCCCACTGCTCGCTCTCTCTCTCAAATAAACAAATAAAATCTAAAACAAAAACAAAAACACTAACTGCATACAAAGGCGGAAACACAGGCTTTTCCTGAGGTTAGGAAAAATATTTAACTGGCATACGTAAAATATTTCATTCCTCAATAAGGAGGAGAAGAACGCTTTAAGAAAACTTAGCTAAATCCTAAATTCTGATGAGTGTAGAAATTAGAAAATACAAATACTGAAAGACAGACATGTTTTCATCTGTTCCAAAAAGTTCACCCATTTCTAAATAAGTCATTTATTGCTGTCTTTCCCCAAAGAAGCCCACGGTGTGTACGTGCTTGGGTGTGTTATGAACCACAGACTGTTCCGTGTCGTGCAGGAACATTGTACCATCTTTGAAAGATGGGTCACAAAGATCCTAAGGGAGGAAATGCCCGGATCAGGAGCAGAGCTGCTGACATTCCAGAGGGATGTAGAGCTGTGAGCGAAGGGGAGGGTTCTGGAGTGGGCAAGGTGGCCTGGCCGGGAGCCCACCTGAGACAGCTGCCAGTGGGCACGGACCCTGCATCAGCATGACTGCATTAAACCCTGCTCTGTGCCTACTTGCTGTGACTTCAAATCACTTAACTTCTCTCTGCTTGAGCTTCCTCAACTCTGAAATGAGGATAATAACTGCAGGAGGGAGCAGTGTGTTATTCTATGGGCACTCTTTCACACGTATGAGGCACTTGAGATAGTGTTTGTCACTCTCTTATTCAAGGTAGGTTGTTATTACCTTTTGAAACACTCTAGTTCCCCACTTCCCCATCTAGAGCTTACTGTCTATGCATCTGTTTCTAATAAATCAGGACCACTAAAAGGCGTAACTAACACCTTCTCTACCAGCTATCACGATCCAATCAACGGCACAAGCATCGTTAAATATCATTTGTTTATGCCACTGTGCCAGGTGCTAAACACACACACACACACACACAGGTCCTCTAGAAATTCACAGTATGGAAAGAAATGACAACAACACTCAGAACATGCGTTAAACCAACATGGAAATAAGCCATGCTGAGCATGGACAGTATCTGGGAGTGGATGTCATTTACATAAAAACCCTCTTCTCGCACACCCTCACCCCCACCACCGTACTCCACACACAGCTCCACTCTGCACACAGGGTTAGCTGTAGTTCACAGAGAATGACCCCAGGAAGCAAATATCCTGAGATAAGTACCAGGCACAGGGAGACTCCTCTTCCTGCTTCGCGCCTGAAAATCCTTTCTGACTCCAGGAATACCTGGAACCCCCATCCGGTGGGAAACAGGAGGTAAGCAATCCAGGCCCTTTGCCCCCATGGTGGGGCTCTGGAACTCACACACAAAAAGATCTGAACTTTAGAAACAGAGAGAGACAACTTTGCATTAAAAGAGGCAAGAGGCCTTGGCACTGAGGGGAGATTGGGATCAGTGAGGGTGGAATTGGAGACAATGGCTTTTCCACGCTTTTATTTCTAAACCATAAAGGTCAATTTTGATGAAAAAAATTATATTATTTGTATCATTTTTTAAAAAGATTTTATTTATTTATTTGTCAGGGAGAGAGGCAGAGAGAGCACAAGCAGAGGAAGCAGCAGGCAGAGGGAGAAGGAGGCTCCCCGCTGAGCAAGGAGCCCAACGCAGGACTTGATCCCAGGACCCTGGGATCATGACCTGAGCCACCTACGTGTCCCATTATTTGCATCATTTTTAAAAAAATACTGCAAGGACAGAGAGTTTTCAAGGAAATAGCAAAACAGCAGCAAGCAGCCTAGGTGTGGAGCCGAAGCCCCGAAAGTGCCAGCAGAGTCTGGTGGCCCGTCAGGCCCCGAGATGGGCGTGGCTGCCTGGTGGGGCGCCGCGTCACGTGGTGGATGAGAACCACGCCTGCGTGCCCACTGCAGTCTGCATGGGCTCAGCATCCCCGGCAACCCTGCCCCGTGGCTCGTCTGTGCTTCCTGCGAGGCCCATCTGAGCATCTACACCTGCTTCTCCTCTCGCACACTGCAAAGACAGCCAGTGGCAGAACAGTAAATTCTGGAAGGCAGGCAGAACAGGAAGATCACAAGTGCCCACGAAAGAGGAGTCAGAAAGTAGGAAGAGAATCCAAGAGAGCAGAAAGCCAAGAGGAGAACGTTCTAGAGCAGGGAGTGTCCATACTTACTGTCTAATGCTGAGGGGTTAAGTTACACATGGCCTAGTGGTATCCTGAGGGGGACGAAGAGAGAAAACCGATTCACCAGATATGTGCCTGTGTGTGTGTTCATGCCCAGACCTGCGGGACTCTGGACACTGAGGGATGGGGACCTTTTAAGAGTAGAATGCTCAGGGTACACCGGACGTCAGTGGCCTCACTCACTCTGGGTCGAAGGATCCAGGTATTTAGGAAGCTTTGGGCACAATATCCAGAAAGGTGGTTCTCCTTTAGCTACGGACAATAGCTCATGTGAACATTTCCCTTAGACCCATATAAAATGCATCTATTGCTAAGTTTTTCATACGTGAGCTCACTAAAGTCAATGGGCTTTTTCACACACCATCTAAGTACTATATCTAGTATGTCCTGGAAAGACTCAGAAAGTTCTAGCTTGTCATTGCTAAGTTTACTCTCATTTGCACGGCTTAGGGAAAAATACCTGGAAGATAATTAATACAACTGAGAAACAACATTTTAGAGAATTATAGAGGTCTGCATTATAACTTACAAACTGGGGGCTCCCACCCTACAAGCACAAAGAATGGTGTTAGAGGGCAGGCCACATGAGCCTCTGCCGACTCCAGGAGCGGTGGGAGGATGTGGGGTTCTTTATGAAGAGACACCCAGAGTCACAGAACATTGGATCTGAAAGCGACATCACAAATCACCACCTCTTCCTTTTACTAAAGGGGAAACTGAAAGAGGCTGACAAAATTGCAATTGTTCAATGGAGTCACTGGTGGTTAGACAGGGACTCGAACACCGGGCTCAGTCTGTCTTTACATTCTGAGTGAGACATGGCAAGTTTCTCACGGGGCATTAAAAGATTGTGCTGAATCAAGGGAACGACACCAGAAGTTCCACCTCTACCAGAAACGGCACTTGTTACTTAACAGTTAAGAGACTCTATCACAGGCTCAGCTGGCAAGAGCTCTTAACCTGAGGAGTTACCTTGTTCTCCCGGCAAGCATCAGTGCCCAGGGGGAATTTAACCAGAGGTGGAAATCACCAAACAGGTGTGCTGTCCACACTAAAGCTCGTCCGCTGTGTTTCTGAGTCGCACGAGCCGTGATCCTGACCTTCAACCTCATGTGTCAGCATTTCACCACCTGGCTGCATGTGGCATTCCCTCTCACCAGGGGATTCTCTTGCTTGTGTGTTCCTCTTCCAAATCATTCATTAAAAATATGCGATGAGGCAAGTATTGACTAATCACTACAGAAATGAAGAGCTTCCACCTCTACACACAGATGAAGGCTCATTGAATTCCTATTTATTTATTTATTACTTCTGATGGCTGCCTCCCTATCCATGAGTAAATATTTCCCCAACCCACAATGATGTCAGGGTTTTAGTAACCTACAATAGAGTCGTTAATCAGAGATTTTTTCAAGGTCTAAATAAATTCCAGCCACTGGTTCCCCCAACCATATGATGATTTGCTCCCTGATGGGATATTAATTGGTCCATCAGACACGGCTTCCTCTTACAAGAATCCTGTTACTTCGTCACCCAATGGCAATGAGTCACATTTACTTAAGAGCTCAGTGAGCCCCACTTTAAAAATATTGTGTGCTATTTGGTATGGATGATGGGTGGACAGACAGGAGGTTATGAGAGCCCAAAGAAAACACCCCCCCCCATCCTACCATCCAACTAAAGGTCATCACTCATTACCAATTATCATTGCAGTCAACTTGCTACTTTTCCCAGATCCCGCCTTCCAGACTAACCCACCCTGGATAACTACCCTTGCTTGTAAAGATTTTATTTATTTATGTGAGAGAGCTAGAGAGAGGGGGGAGGAGCAGAGGGAGAGGGAGAGAGAGAACCTCAAGCAGACTTCCTACTGCGTGAGGAGCCTGACGTGGGGCTCGATCTCATGACCCCGAGATCATGACCCGAGCTGAAATCAAGAGTCAGACGCTTCATCCACTGCTCCACCCAGGCACCCCAGCCACCCTCACTTTTAAACATAGTTTTACCACATATGGATGTAACCTAACAACCTGTTGCTTAAATACACTTGCTTTTGAGTTTCATAAACATGGTATTTTACTGTATGTGGTCTTTGGGAACTTGTTTTTTTTAATTGAATATCCAATTTTGAAGATATGCCCTTGTCATTGCACGTGGCTGTAGTGCCCTTGTTTTCACGCTGTACGGCCGTCCACTGTGTGAATACACCACAGTACACGTATTTGTTCTCCTGTTCTGGGACATTTAGATGGTTTCCAGGTTTTTGCTATGATGAACACTTTTGTCAAGAACATTCTCAAACACGTCTCTTGAAGAAATCATCAAATATATGTTTTTGTTGAATCGAAGGGTACAGTCATGTTCTGCTTTACAAGATAAGACCAACTTTCTTTCCAAAGTGGTAAGACCAAATGACACCCTCCCCCCCGCAGCAGTACCTGAGAGGTCCTGTTTCCACACACACATCAGTGCTGATACTTGTACTGTCAGATGTCTTAATCCTTGCCAGCTTAGTGGGAGTAGAGTAGTTTGTCATCGTGATCCTAATTTACATTTCCCTGATTACTAATGAGGCTGAGCATGTTTTCATGTTTTCAGATTGTCTACCACCTGGCTCCTAATAATTTTAGGCAATTCATTTTGTAGCACTGCGTGTCAAACTATTCACCAGCCCCAAATCCTGCTTAGGGGGGTTGGAAAATAAGACACACAGTATCTTACAAAACACTGGTGGCTCTGAGTCTTATGTAATGGATACAGCCCTGGGCTCTGCAAATCATTACACTCGGCCCACACTAATCAGCAGCCTGGGGCTTGGGGACTTGAGCTCAGCTTAAAGGGTAGGTACACGTGATCTAAGGGAATCCTCTCCTGCCAGTCAGTGGTTCAGGAATGGCAGTGTGAAATCTGTTTAAAGAGATGCAAAGAGGGGCGCCTGGGTGGCTCAGTTGTTAAGCGGCTCAGGGCGTGATCCTGGATCCCTGGGATCAAGCCCCGCATCAGGATCCCCCGCTGGGAGCCTGCTTCTTCCTCTCCCACTCCCCCTGCTTGTGTTCCCTCTCTCGCTGGCTGTCTCTCTGTCAAATAAATAAATAAAATCTTTAAAAAAAAAAAAGAGATGCAAAGAGAGACCCACTGGAGGCTTCTGGGAAGATCCCGCCTTCTAGCCAGGATTGGTCTGACCCTAGAAGTGAGAGAGGCAGCAGGCAGGCCCACAAGCAGCAGTCATCCTAAGTCCACAAGGAGAACAATCCTAGAACTACGTTATCGTCGTGGAAGGCAGAGCAGGCAGATGGAACGACCTGGGTCCTCAATCGCACTGCTGAGCTGCCAGATGAACTGACGCTGATCCACTCTGACTCAGGGTGCCAACTTATGCAAACCGATAAATTTCCTTGTTGCTTAAACCAATTTGTGCCTGGCTTTCTGTCGCTTATGTGGTTTATAAACAAAAAACTAAAGCAACGAACAACCATGAGCTGTGAATAGCATCCTGAGATGCTCTCGGATGCTCTACTTGGAGAGGGACTGGCCAACAGCACAATGAGGAAGATTGTAGAGGAACCCGAGTGGCCCTGACTGCACCATGCTGGCGGATGGGTGCGTGGTGAAAGGGGGGGAATCAGGCAGCAGGGACAGCATTCAGAAATTGGGGACTGCGAGCACAAGCTTTATTGCCAAGACAGGTTTTGGAACCCCTGAATGGGACCATTCCGAATAGTTGCTATTAATTAAATTCCCGCTCAAGGTATCACCTCACGTGCCGACTCATGCCACCCGAGTCTGACTGCTCTCTTACCCTCTTTCTCAGCGCTCATGGGAAGCAGTCAGCTCGTCGCCACAGGGTTCTTGCTTATACAGAGCTGTCTTCTTACTGTTTCAGATCATCCCCTTCTTGGTCTTCCCTTCTAGCATGGACATACCCTGAAGGAAAGCACTGCACTGTCTTCTACTAGGTAGCCTCCCTGCCACCCGAGGGGACATCGGTCCTGCTGGCAGCTCCTGCGGGCCCTGAGACCGCCACCTCTGATCTCAGTTTCCCCACTGCAAGACCGTGGCGTGGATGGCGACAACGCAAACCACGTGCTCGATAAGTGGCAGCCACTACTGTTAACGATGTTGGGTTACGTGCACGGACGCGCCCCGTGTGGTCAAAAGGTGAATTTTAGCCACAGAATCTCTTCCAGCCCAGAACAGAAGAGTCCTATATCCTAAAGAGTCTAGAAAACGTCTCCCTTTTGGGAGAAGTAAAGCGTTATTGTATCCTTATCAATAAGGGAGGATCTGAGCAACCTGTGTCAGCGGAAGAGTGACGATTTTATTCTCAAACGTAAAACCAACCACTGACACCTTGCCCTCAGCAGAGCTCCCAGCTCCAGGAACCAGTGGAATGTTACATCTTCACATGAGGAAATCAGTCAGCAGGGTGCTAGTCTTGGCTTTGTGTTCCAAAATAAAACCATACTGGCTTTAGAAACATAGAAACACCCTGAACATGAGGGCCATTTTTAATGACTTCATGTGTTCAGAGATACAAAACGAGAGCTGACACCGTTTTAATATCAAAGTTTAAATTTCAGTGCAGTGAAATACATCTAATCACAGGCTCTAAATGTAGTTTTAAAGAACAAGAAAATATCCAGTAATACAGCTAATTTAGAGTAGAACAGATTCCTGGAATAATTATTCATTCAGGAAAAGATCAAGAAATGGTTGACACCCAAAAAATCACATTATTCCAATTTTGCACATTTTTACAGCAATTTCTTAATTGCAATAATATAATTGTCTTAGAAAAATTAGAAGCTGTATAAAGTATGTTGAACTATTTTTTTGCAGGGGAAAAATCTGATAAACAGCCCTAAAGGCAGGAAGAAATAACAAAACAAAAGGAAAGCAAATAGAAAATCCAAAATGACTCCACCCAACACTGAGTATTGTTTCTACATGAAAATTAGTTAAAATTTCAAATACCAGCACTGAGGAGAAGAAACCCTGAATATTTATTGTTTGCCTCCTTTACACCATTAACCATACTGATTCTGTCTAGGATTTGTCTCCTGCAGAAGAAACTGTAGATTAAGCCCGATCTTTCCAATATGCTAAATAATGAAGTTCATAATGAGCCCATGATAATGGGTCTTCTTTTGCTGGAAATTGCAATTTAGTTTATTTTTCTAAGGAACATCTGCTATGGTTTTTAAAGGTTGCTAAGGAAAGGTTTAAGAAAGGTGATACAAAGCAAGCAACATCTTTATTCTAGTCTTCACCAAAAATGCATCACATTTAAAATTTAAACTTGTATTTTAAATTATTAAAATCATTTAAGGTTTTGATCATTCTTCACCTTCATGAAGGGGGGCCATGGACTCAGCTGCCATGGGTCATATTCATTCTGGGGTGATGGTATCAGGGGTTGGGGTTAGTGACCATGGCCCGTGGGCATCTCTAACTGGAAAATTAGAACAGAGCTGACTCCCTATGAGTCCATTAATGACCCCGATCAGATCCATACTAGTCTGTCATCCGTATCTTGTGATGACTTCTGTATTTCTCTACTTGCTCCCATGCTCCTACACTCCATTCTGCCTATGCTGCTAAAGTGATTATGTAAAAGCAACCTCCTATTGTACTTAGAACATAATCTAATATCCTCTGTGTAGTCTATGAGGTCCTGCCTGCCTTGGTGCCTGGCCATCTTGCTGGCCTCATCTGCTACCACTTTCCCTCTTGTTCAATGCACTCTAGTCACACCAAATTTCTTACCATTCCTCAAATACTTCAATTTAATCCTACCACAGGGCCTTTGCACTAGCTGTTCCCTCTCCCTCGAATGCTTTTTACCAGGTATTTGGAAGCCTCAATTCCTCACTTCTTCCCTATTCTACTCTTCAAAGCAGAAAGAGGTGTCATCTCCTCAAAGATGCCTTTCCTGAATATTCTAAAACAGGCTAATCTCAATACCTAAGAATAAACATAACCAAAGAAGTAAATAACCTGTACTCTGAAAACTATAAAACACTGATAAAAGAAATTGAAAATGACACAAACAAATGGAAAGAGATTCTATGCTCATGGGCTGAAAGAATTAACATTGTCAAAATTTCCATACAACCCAAAGCAATCTATAGATTCAATGAAATTCCCTGTCAAAATATCAACAGCATTTTTCACAAAACTAGAAAAAACAATACTAAAATTTGTAGGGAAACACAGAAGACCCCAAGTAGCCAAAGCAATTCTGAGGAAGAACAAAACTAGAGGTACCACAATCCCAGATTTCAAGATCTACTACAAAGCTGTAGTAATCAAAACAGTATGGTACTGGCACAAGAACAGACTTAGAGATCAAAGGAACAGAATAGAGAGCCCAGAAATAAACCCACATTTATATGGCCAATTAATCTATGACAAAAGAGGCAAGAATGTAAAATGGGAAAAAGACAATCCCTTCAACAAATGGTGCTGGGAAAACTAGACAGCAACATGCCAAAGAATGGAACTGGACCACTTTCTAACACCATCCACGAAAATAAACTCAAAATGGGTTAACGATCTAAACTGGGACCTGAAACCATAAAAATCCTAGAAGAGAGCACATGCAGTAATTTCTCTAACAACAGCCATAGCAACATTTTTCTAGATATGTCTCCTGGGGCAAAGGAAACAAAAACAAAAAATAAACTAATGACTTTGACTACATCAAAGATAAAAGGCTTTTGCACAGCAAAGGAAACCATCAAGAAAACAAAAAGACAAGCTACTGAATGGGAGAAGATATCTGCAAATGCCACATTCAATAAGGGGTTAATATCCAAAATATATAAAGAACTTTTACAACTCAACACCACAAAGACAAACAATCTGAATAAACAAACAAAAAGCAGAGTCAGAACTATGAATACAGAGAACAAACTGACGGTTGCCAGGAGGGAGGGGGGTGGGAGTTGGGCCAAATGGGTGAAGGGGAGTGGGAGATACAGGCCTCCAGTTATGGCGTGAGTCCCAGGAATGAAAACAGAGCATAAGGAATACACTGATATCATAACACCGATGTAATAGGGCAGATGGCAGCTATACTTGTGGTGAACACAGCATAATGTATAAACTTGTCAAATCATTAAGTTGTACACCAGCAACTAATGTCACATTGTGTGTCAACGACACTCAAATGTAAAAAAAAAAAAAAAAACAAATGAAGCAGCATAATCTCCCCACATCTACTGCCTTCTCCTTCTCCGTTTTCTCCCAACAGTCAGAATTATCATGTGATATTATAGTACACACATATTTGTGGATTTGTTGATGGTCTGTCACCCCTGCTAGAATTGGGTTCATCGAAGGCAGGGACTTTTTCTTGTTCCTTGCTAGACCAATCCCAGTCCTCATTCAATATCTGTTGAATGAATAAATGAATGGATTTACTGGCTTCCTAAAAGGTGCAGACCTCACAAATCCTTACTTCTTAAATATTATATTATACCACGGTTACAATTATAAGTGTATGCTTAGGATGACCCAAGTAGCAAAACCAGGACATTATATGACATGGCATACAACCTTCCTGTCGCTCTCAGCCCACGAGCCTGCCGCAAAGACGTCCTTGGGAAATGTCAGTAACTCACTCCTCCTAGTGAGATAGGTCTGGACTGACGGATGAAGACCAAATGCTGCTTTATGGCAAAGGACACCACGGTAGTGGTCACACACCAGAAATGTTCTTTGATCCCCTGTGGAAGCTTAGCTCTAAGAGTTTTATGAGCTGCAGAAGGCGAGTGGGGTTAAAACGAGGCCGACTGTCAGCATTTTCTGGGGTGTTTTTTCTTCAAGTTTTCAGAACTGAATATATCATCTAACCCCAAACAAAAACAGCGTTAAACATGGTTCTACTTTACCAAAGCCATTAGGAACCCATAGGAATGGAATCAATATTAAGCATATGGGGTCAAAATCTTCTCTGCTCTCCCTGCATAACAGCCGTGGAAGTCAATGTAAAGTGGATATAGATAGAAGTGATGGGTAGCTTTCATTTATTAATAAAGTCCTAAGTTTAAAATAACAGATGTTTTGGCACCACTTTTTGGATACACTACCACCTTTATCTGAATCTGCTATTTTTTACTTTAACTTTTATGCATGCAAAAGAAATAAACCAAATAGGACAAGAGGGAGAATGAATAAAGTGCTAACATCTGTTCCAGCAAGCTTCTTTTCCCTCCCCACTCAATGGGACAGATATTTGCTAAAAGATTCCAAAGATAATGTGCCTTAAAGGCCTTCCAAAAATAAAAATAATAATAGCTGCACCATGATGATATCTATATTGATACTTTCCTGCACCAAATCCCTCAAGTACTCTGATTTGGACTTGACCCCAAATATGGGCTAGAGGAGATATAGTAAGTCCCCATCCCAGCCACTGGGATCAATCTGCTCCCCAAGTCACACTTTCCCACCTCTGCTCATGCTCCTTCTTCCCGCACACACTCCTCAGCCATCAGCGTCTTCTGTCACTGTTTTACCCCTTATGGAGGCTGTTCTCAGTCTTTCCCTCAGCAAGTCTACCTTGGTGTCTCATGTCTCTAAACTCCTCACTGCTTATAATGCATTTTACAGTCTTCAAAATATTTTCACATAACTCATTCTGAAGACAAATTTCCTTAATATTATTATTCCAGGACATGGATGAAGAAAAGGGGAGCATTCCGAGTTCAAGGATCCACAGGAGGCCCTGCTGCCTTCCACTGTCCTGCTTCAGCAAACAATGCTGGGATAGTGGCTTTGTCTCATAGATTAGATTATAGGCTGTGAGAAGAGGAAAGTGTGTCTCACAGCGCTGGCCATACGGTAATTACTTTAAATTGCTTGTTGACTGGGCTGGTAGAGAAAGGCATGGCACACGGGATTCTGGTGCTGACTCACTCTCTTCAGATGTATGACTGGTGGCAAGTCACTGAGATTCGGATCCCCCAACTGCTGAAATGAGGGGTTTGGGTTGAAAGCTGGTGCTAACACTCTGGTCCTAGAATTCATGAACAGTAGGCTTACAGACATGGCTTCTCCTTGACTGACTCCTTCTGGCAGTACCACCATGGTATCTCCATAAATTCCAAATTTTCAAGTCCCCAAATTCAAGTACTCTTGTGAATGGGATAGAGGTTCTGGGCTGCCATGTGTCCACTGGAACCAAATCCTCATGGGATTCACATTGTGGGACACGCATTACACACATGACCCTGACCACATGAGGTAGCGTCATTAGATCCACCATCACTTCGTGTAGACCAACAGGCCTTGGGGAATACTCACGGTATAGTAAAAACTCTAAGTCCGAATCCACGAACGCCAACATTCCACCATTCTCTTCGAGCCTACTTTTCAAGCTCTCCATAACTACTGAACTGCCAGAGACCCCTTAAAATTCCACCTTTCCCAACTGATGAAATTAATCACATTGGCAGTGGAACCTATAGGTGTTTCTAAAATGGAAACTCCTTCCTACTCGTCTCATTATAGCCACCACAATCACTCTCCCAAGCAAGGAATAATTCTCAGAATCAGAGAGCCTTGAAGTTCAAAATCTTGGAGTCATTTTGTATTTTGCCCTCAGTCTCCTTCCTTATCCTACTCCAGGTGGGCTCTTGGCTTCCTCCCATCTCCCCTCCACCTGGACTCAACCGCCAGGGCCCCTGGTGCCTGGTCTCCCTGAAGCACAGGCTTCCAGCAACCTTCCCCCCTTTCCCTAATCCATCCTACCCAGAGCAGACAGAGTAACCTCGGGATCTCTGCTTTGCTACACCGCCCTCCCGTGACACCCACAAAACGTTTTGTCATTGTGTTCACAAGAAGGGCAGATAAGAAGAAGAGATAAAGAGGAAGTGATGAAGGAAGGAAATAATGAGTGTGGTTTCTGTGACCTGTGTAAAAGGAACTCATCCGAAGCCTTATTATGCAAGTTGGCATGTGTAGCCGTTTCCCGAGCTGCCATAACAAAGCACCACAAACCAGGTGACATAAAAAAACAGAAATGCCCTGTCTGGCGGTTCTGGAGACTAGAAGTCTGACATTACGGTGCCAGCAGGGCCATGCTCTCTCTCAGTGTTCTAGGAGAAAATCCTTTAGCTTCTGCTGTCTGCCAGCTATCCTTGCGTTTGCTTGTCTTGGAGACGCGTCACTACCGTCAGATGGCACCTTCTCCCTTATGCCTCAGTCCCTTTGGGCTGCTAGAACAAAAAGTACCTTATCATCAACAGGAATTTATTTCTCACAGCTCTGGAGGCTGGGAAGTCCAAGATCAAGGTGACAGCATGGACACATTCTAGCGAGGATCCACTTCCTGGTTCATAGCTGGCAACTTCTTGCTGTGTCGTCACATGGTGGAAGGGACTCGGGAGCTCCCTGGGGCCTTTTATAAGGGCACTAATCCCATTCATGAAGTTTCTACCTTCAAGTCCTCCATACCTCCCCAAAGCCCTACCCTCTACTACCATTACATTGGACGTTAAGATTTCAACATAGGAATTCAGGTGGAGTGGGGGACAAAGAGACCACAGCACCTTGTATGCCTTCACACGGTTTACCCTCTGCATGTGTTTGTGTCTGTGTCTGAACGTCCCCTTTACATGACACCAATCATACTGGATTAGGTCCCATGCTAATATTCCCATTTTCACTTGATTATCTCTCTGAAAACCCTATCACCAAATAAGATCATGTTCTGAGAGTTAGGACTTCAATATATCTTTTTTTTTGGGGGGGGGGCACAATTCAAACTTAAGAGCATAAGGGTTGACTTACTTTCCAGTAGGAGAGTGGACCAGGCCTTGACATAATCTTGCACCCACATACCATATGAACCACACAAGGCCTAACTACTCAGGCCCTACACATAGTCTTAGGTGAGCCCATGTGGCCACTGTGCTTGACTCGACCTTTCTTCCCTCCGAACTACACTGGGAAGATAGAGCTGCAGTCCTGAGAGTCCCAGAAGGTCTGTGATTCTTGGCACTAAGAAAGAATATGGCAGGAGGAGGAGTCGGCTTTATCAGGAGAACATGAAAGGTGTAGCCATGAAAGGTGAGAGGACCACAAATGCTTTTTCACGTGTTCTTGTCTTTGGCCTGGTCCAACTGTTTTTTCCTGCCTTCTCACAGAAGCTGTTCCGTACTGTCCCTCACTACACGTTCCAGTTCAGCGGGCATCATGGTGATCTGCGTGGCTTCTTCCCTTTCGTCAACACTCCCTGCTGTGAGTAGGAATGTCTAAAACATCCTCCATCTACACACTGCCTGGCTGGTGGGGACCCGTCAAAATGGCAAGAAGAAAGCCCCAAGCTTGTTTTGTCTTCTCAAAGTGTGGTCTTTACTAGGATAAGAATATTATAAATGTTAATAATAGGAATGTTTGGTATTTTATTTGCTGAGTTCATGCAAGCTTGCTGAAAAATGCTGATAGATGTAATTTGTTCTTAAAATTTCTCATATTAAAACACTCAATAGACATACATCTGCCCCACCACACTCAAATTAAGATGAAGCCATTTACACATTGCTTTGTGGATCCACTATAGAAAGTTTTTAAGAATAATGCAAACTTAGAGCTCACCCTAAGCAAAACATTTTTTAAAAGATTTTATTTACTTATTTGTCAGAGAGAGAGAGAGAGAGAGCACAAGCAGGGAGAGTAGCAGGATGCTTCTTTTCAGAAAGGCTTACCTGGCTTAACAACACAGAGGTCCACCCACCACCTAGCATGCTACAGAAAGCATGGCTTTCTGCCCTTAAAGTTCAGGTGTTGCAACCTAACCTTCAGTGGGCTGGTATTTGAAGGTAGTGAGGACAGAGCCTCAGGAATGAGATTAGTGTCCTCATATACGGGACCCCAGAGTTCCTTCCACTTCTGCCCCGTGGGGACACAGTGTGCAGACAGGTATCTATGAACCAGGAGGTGGGCACCGGCCAGAACTGATCTACGGCCATGAGAAATAAATGTCTGTTGTTTGTAAGCCCCCCAGGCTATGGTCATTTTGTTAGAGCAGCTCACATGGACTGAGACACAACATTAGTGAGGACTTTGCTAAAGGACAGCACCCAGAGAGGCGCTCCCAGTCCAGCCTGCGTGCTGCCTGCGCCCCCACGGACCCACCAGGCATGGAAACAGAGGAGAGCGCCACACAACCCCACAGGCTGAGCACTCGCCGCAGGCAAGCACAGAGGCAGGGGCCGGCCATCCAGAGGCCACGCGGATGCGGTCCCCGTCCTAGGAGGCTCAGCACTGAGTGAACACGCTGCTGGAGTCTGCAGCCTCGGATCTGCACCTCGACCTGACCTGCGCCTGCTGCGCCTTCTACCTCCTCAGCCCCGCTCACCTCCTCACCCGACCTCCTCAGCCCTGCTCACCTCCTCACCCTACCTCCTCAGCCCTGCTCACCTCCTCACCCTACCTCCTCAGCCCTGCTCACCTCCTCACCCTATCTCCTCAGCCCTGCTCACCTCCTCACTCTATCTCTTCCGCCCTGCTCACCTCCTCACCTGACCTCCTCAGCTCTGCTCACCACCTCACCCTACCTCTTCTGCCCTGCTCACCTCCTCACCTGACCTCCTCAGCCCTGCTCACCTCCTCACCCGACCTCCTCAGCCCGCTCTCACTCCCCTCACACCCCTATCTCCTCAGCCCCGCTCACCTCCTCACCCGACCTCCTCAGCCCCGCCCACCTCCTCACCCGACCTCCTCAGCCCCGCTCACCTCCTCACCCTATCTCCTCAGCCCCGCTCACCTCCTCACCCGACCTCCTCAGCCCCGCTCACCTCCTCACCCTACCTCCTCAGCCCCGCTCACCTCCTCACCTGACCTTCTCAGCCCCGCTCACCTCCTCACCCTATCTCCTCAGCCCTGCTCACCTCCTCACCCGACCTCCTCAGCCCTGCTCACCTCCTCACCCTACCTCCTCAGCCCTGCTCACCTCCTCCCTCTATCTCCTCCAGCCCTGCTCACCTCCTCACCCTACCTCCTCAGCCCTGCTCACCTCCTCTCACTCCTCACCTCCTCTCCTATGCCCTGCTCACCTCCTCACCCTACCTCCTCAGCCCTGCTCACCTCCTCCCTACCTCCTCAGCCCTGCTCACCTCCTCACCCTACCTCCTCAGCCCTGCTCACCTCCTCACTCTACCTCCTCAGCCCTGCTGCTCACCATCCCCACCCATTCGCGCTCTGTCCTTTGGATCCAACACTTGCCAACATTTTCCCACCCTTATCTTGTCTCTTCTCAACCACATTCCTGTTTCTTGGATCTTAGCAACCCCTCACGGCTGGTTCAGCTGTGTCCCGCACCCTGGTGTCAGCATGGGCCCTTCTCCCTCTCCCTTGGGCCTGGGCCTGGCACCAGAGAACTCATGGTCTGGGCAAAGTTCAGGCTTTGGAACCATATTTCTCTCACTACTGCCCACGTTAGTTGTTATTCTCCTGCTGGAAAACGTCCAACTACTTCCCACATGGAGGTAAGGCACAGACTCTTTAGTTTTTCTACTTTCTTTAAAGATTTGATTAATTGATTGACTGACTAATGGGAGAGAGCACAAGCAGGCGGAGCAGCAGGCAGAGGGAGAAGCAGACTCCCCGCCGAGCAGACCGGGGACTTGACCCCAGGAACCCAGGGATCCTGACCTAAGCCGAAGGCAGATGCTACACCGACTGAGCCACCTAGGTGTCCCCTCCTTGGCTTTTCTTATGCCCCACTTGCTTTCCAGTACTGCCCACATAATTAAGATATAATCAATATGACTCCTCAACATTTCCCCAAGATGCTTTGCATAGTCCTCCTTCCTTTATTACTGCCGTTCTTTTCTGCTTCCTCCTCTTGGTGAAATCCTGTGTCCCCTGGGAGCACACATCCACTGTCTCCCTCTCTGAACACCTCGGTTCCCGTACATCATAAACACTGGTTAAGTGAATGAAACAGGAAGTGCAGAAGGCTTGTATTCCATTCCAATTTTGGACTGCTTTAAAAAAAATCTCATAGTTACATAGGACAACAAAATTAGAGCTTATTTAAATGCTCCAAAATATGGAAGCCTGAATGTCTTCAGTGTTTGGCAAGGAATCTACAAATGGAAGCTTTGAGGGGAGGGGTTTGCAAAAACTCTCAATCTCCTTGGGGTATGCTTTTTTCCATCTATGTTAAAAGGAATGAAAAACAAACCCAAAGAGGCACCCTAGGAGGCCCTAGTCCCATTTTATAGTGTAACACGGCTATAACAAAAAGATCCCCATCCCAAATCACATCGTTTCTAGAGAAACATGAGGTAGGAAAATGCAGTCTGTTTCTGGCCAGGAAGACAAGAAGAAACTTTCAGGCTGTCAATGAGCATTTTATCACTTGCCTATTGGTTTGGCTGTCTCTAGTATTGTTTAAATGTAGAATATGTATTCAGGATATGAAACGGATTTGAGATTATGCATTCAGGAAATGAAATGGATTTGGGACCTTAGAGCCTACAGAATGCAATTTAACATTTTCTCTCTTTGAATTTATTAGATTTTTAAAGACTTATTTCCTTTTAAACTGCCTTAATGAAACAAAGTGAACCGTGATGGAATGAAAGATTTTATGAGAATGGGTGTCCTCAAAAGGGCCACAATCTACAAGAGAAGTTAAGATATGTTCCTCTTTATAAAAATCTGCCTACAGTCTTTCGTCTCTTGCCTGGATGCGGAAGGCGCTCCAAGAACCCTGGAGTCTAGTCCACATGTTGCCCAGATGGCCCCTCAACGTCAGGTCACCAGCTTTCCAAAGCAAATACTAACCCATGCCCTGCCTCCCCCTCCAGATTGAGAGATTCAGATGAGTGAGTGTATCCCGGTCATTGTTGTTGCCATCGGGATGTCCAGACTTGCAAAGTCCCCACGGAGGGTGCAGGAGAGGCCAAGGGTGGGGTCCGCATCCAAAGACAGGCGCCGCCCCCCGCCCCCCACCTTGCATCACATAGTTTGTTGAGCAGAGCCCAGCACTCCACAGCCAAATGGCCTGAAAGTGACCTCCCTCTGGCCTCAAACTTTCAAAAATTTAGGGACTTTACAGTACCTTAGAGAGGATCAAGTCCAACCCACTTGTTGTAAAGCTAAAGCAACCAAGGAACTAAACGCCCAAGGCCAACCAAGAATCAGCGGCTGAGCCAGGACCCTGCAGGGCTCCTCTGGGGGACCACACTTCTTTACAAACAAGGGCATGCAAAGCAGTGTGCAACGCTCCGCAACGCCACGCTTTTTTGGGCCTTAATGCTGTGATATGTAAGTGGGTTGCTACAGTTAGCTGACTAAGAGGGGCCACAGAAGTCACAGAGACATGCTCCGACAAGGGCAGCTTGCAAAAGCCACCAGCTTGAGGCCAGGGGTCGATCATGTGTGCGTGCTGGTCTGCTGCACAGCTGAGACGGTGATACCAGGTGGCCACCCCTGGGAGAGGCTTCTCCACCCCCCAGTGCCCAAGACCCACAGCACAGTGTCACTCAGCTGGAAGCGAAGTTACTGACAGAAGGCCAGGAACTTCCCGAGCCACACCCCCACAGCACTCCCCTGGGCGTCCTCTGGCCCCGGGTCACATTCACAGCTCAAGCTCTTCTGGGCCATCTCTCACAGCTGTGGATCCCTGGGTTCAGACGGCTTTCAGATCTTTGACTTGTTTTCCCCAGTAAACATGCCTGATCACCAGGCTTTTGGCTTCAAGGATTTTTGAAGCAATCAGTTGCCAGGAGAGAATGGTATCACTACGGCACGCGGGGCAAAGCTCCTCTTCACGTGTGCCCTGGCCCCCGCAGGCCCCTCCCCCACCCGGAGGTCACAAGCCCGATTCCTTGGTCCTGAGCAGGTCCCAGCAGGACTCAGACTGTCCTTTCAGGCCAGTGGTGGTGGACGTTATTCTGCCTGCACACTGGCCCTCACGCCAGGGCTGTGGCACTCTCCTCCCGCCACCCCTGCCTCCCACTACATGATCCACGCTGCGGGGCCGGGTCACTCACCACCCTGACAAGGAGCTTCTTTCCTGCTTGTCATCTCCTGTGGACCCCTCCACTGACAATGGCTGCTCATGTCCCCCAAGGCGCCATTGGTCCTGCCCTCGGAGGAGGAAGAGAAACGGGGAAAAGCCCATGCGCTGAGGGTTCAGGAAGGCCAATTCCTCTCTCTAGCATGGAGCAAAGGGAATAGAAGGATCCACGAATGGGCCTGAAACCCAAACTCAGCTGTACGGTCTAATTTAGGCTCCAACCCTGACAGGGCACAGAACACATGTGGCAGATTTCCTAAAAGCAGAGAGCAATCCCACGTCACAAGGTGACACATGAATACAAACACTGCCATCAGAAGGTTTCCAGAGTTCCAGAAGAGGGGAGGGGGCGGACAGAGAGGGAGGGAAGGGGGAAGGAGGGGAGGTGGAGAGAGTATTTGTGGAATGTGGAGGTCCCACCGCTCCCCCTATGTCTGAAGCATGAGGGGGACGGGAGGAGAGCTTCCTGGGTGAAGAGTTGTGTCAAAAGCCAATGACCAGCTGTGTCACTTGAGTTACATTCTTAACCTCTCTTGGCTTCATTCATTCATTCAGGCATATGTTGCATTCCTACTATGTGCCTAACACTGTGCTGGGCACTAGACATAAAGCCCAGCCATGAAGGAGGGGGGCAAGGAGGAGGAGGAAGGAGGTGAGGAAGAGGAGGAGAGGAAGAGGAGGAAGAGGAAGAGGAAAGGAGAAGGGGAGGGGAGGAAGAGGAGGAGAGAAGAAAGAGGAGGAGGGAGGAGGAGGAGGGAAGGGAGGAAGAGGAGAGATGAAGAGGGAAGGAGGAGGAGGGGGAGGAAGAGGAGGAAAGGAGGAGGAGGAGGGGAGGTGAGATAAAGAAGGAAGAGGAGAGAGGAGAAGGGAAAGAAGAAGGTAAGGGGAGGAGGGGAGGGAAGGAGGAGGGGAGGGCAGGGAGGAAGAGGAGGAGGAGGGCAGGAGGAGGGGAGGGGAGGGAGTAGAGGGGACAAAGGGGAGGAGAAGAGGCAGTAGCAGTGGTGGAGGAGGCTCGGCTCTGATGAGCTTGGTGGTGAGAGCGACTTAATCAAGCAGTCACGCTAATTAACAGATGAGCAAACCCGGCAATAAGCACCCCAAAGAAAGGAGTGTTTCCTTCAGAGCATGAAACCAAGGAAGCGACCCAGACTGGGGGGGGGGGCTCAGGGCACAGCGGGCTGAGCACCTTCTCTATGCAGGCTGTTTCTGGATGAAAGACTGCAATGATCAAAGAGTCAGTGATCTGGATTCCTCTCCTCCTGGACTCCTCTCCCCCACATCCACCCTAATCAGAGCCAGTTAGCTCTACCTCAAACCACATCTCACATCTGAGCCCCTCTGCACCTCCCCCAACAGGGCCCGGTCGAAGGACTGCCATCTTTGCCTGGAGTGGTGCAGTAGCATCTCAGTCAGTCTCCTGCTTCTGCCCTTTACAAGTGCAGGGGTTGGGGGGAACCTTTAAAGCATGCGAGGTAACTCCTCTGCTTAAAATCCTCTGACAGCTTCCCATCCCACTCAGAATAAAATCCCAAACTGTACCTCTGACCCACAGGACCCTCTCCTGTCATACTCTCCTTATGTCCTTTCACCCCCCTCCCATTACCCCCACTGCTGCCCTTCCCACTGCCTTCTTCGTGAGGCCTTTGCTCTTACAAAGCACTGTGCCTGGAATGTCTTACCCAGAGCATTCCCCCATTCCACAGAGGTCCATTCTCAAGACCTCCCACAGGCCTTTTCATGCCCATTGGAGCTAAAATATATCCCTCCTGACCCCCGACTCCTAAACTTCTCACCTACTTTACCCATTCTTCGTCCATTTACTTTACACGCTGAGTGTCTGTGGTGTTCGGGCTGCTCCAGCTACTGGGAATACCGCACTGAGCTGAGCAAAGCCCCTGTTCTCCTGCAGCCGACACGCTAGGACCATGGAGAAACGACAGCACTTCTCTCTATGTGTCAGCTGCCCCACCCACCAAAGAGCAGAATCTGCCCCCAAGGCCCATGCCCCCAGTTGTAGAACTGGCCGTGCCTCCCTGGGAAAGGACAGCTGAAGGGGAAGGGCGGGGGACAGGCAGGGTGGGCAGTCAAGCCACAAGGTTTCTGAAACACAAGATGGACAGAGGGCTGCAGCTCAGAGTGAGGGCAGAGGGCTGTAGGAGGCTGCAGAGGGGGCCCGGGAGGGACCCAGCGCCTCTCGTGAAGAGCCATCACTAGTTCTGAGCTGGGCGGTGGCAGATGGGGTTTGATGTGGGAAGACTCTGCCTGGCCCCGGGGTGATGTGGGGATACCTGTGCTTGGAAAGGAGGTGCTGGTGGTTTCGATGAAGGTGGTGGGTGAGGAGGGAAGCCAGGGGCTGGGTTTTTGCTCCTGTGAAGTGGGGGTAACAATGCTACCTGCCTGGGGGGCTGTGGTATGGGGTGAGGTGGCACCGAGACACTGGTGTGCAGTCACGGCTGCGGCTGACGTTACAAAGAAGGGGAGGATGGTTCTGGCGGGGAGGAGCGCCCCGGCTTCTCTGAGCCAGTCCCGGTGCTGAAACTGGGGAGCCTCTGCGTCTGCTGGGGGGGGGGGTGAGCTCTGAGCGCTTCTGAAAATGGCAAATCAGCACAAGAGATAATTCGATAATCAAAATAATTAATCCTCAGGATTACAATTGAAATGCTCGCCACTTAGAGACTCTATCATTACAATCACTCGCAGCCTATCCCCCGTCCATCCAACTCCCTTTTAGCTGCCAGTTTATGGAGCCAGAGCTGTTAATGGGGTGACAGCCAAGGCCACATGTCCATAAAGCGCCTTGTTATCAGACTTGAGCCAGATGACAGGGCCTGAGGCCTGGGGACTCCCCACCAACACAGTGGCTTCGAGCCTTTGATTTCTCAGTTTAACAAATTAAATTTTAATGCAGAAATTCACATTCAGCTCATTCGTAGAAGTTGATTTTTAAAAAGTAGAAGAGGAAACCTATATGATCTCATTATAAATGTATTCATCATGTCCTAGTCTTTCCATTTACAAAGTCTCTCAATTCATCTTCTTTCTTTCCATTTCCGGGGACACTAACCTGGTCTAATCAACCACTCCATAAATTTTGAGTGAACACGCACTAGAGGCAAAGCAGTGGGCCAGGTGCTGTGGGGGAACAGAAAATAAATGTGCTTCCTGCCCTTGACTCGAAAATACAGAAAAAGCTACAAATGTGGGCTCTACCCTCACAAGATAAAACATCACCGAGAAGAGGTGACGGGACCCTCTGTGTACCTCTCCTCCTTCCATTCACACGTTTCCCCTGCAGGGTGGGCACACAGCCCTGAATGTGTCAGTGAGGGTGGGGCGTCGATGGGGATACTGTCCAATGGGGAGATGGTGAGGTGGCATCCTCACCGTGAATGACTATGACCACGGCCACGGCCAACATTGGCTGTCACCCTCAGGACACATCCTCAGGAGGATGGCCTTCCCCTCCCCTGTCCCCTGCCCCCTGGCTCCCCTTGCCCATCCCACTGTACCCCAGCTCTAACCACTCTGGATCTACTCACAAATCCCTGATTTCTGCCTCACCCATCCATCTTTTCACACTGAGCAAGGTAGGTTCAGACAAAGTGCTGAAAGATTTTTCAGGGAGCTGGCCGTTGTTGCAGGGTGTTAAAGCAGGGAAGGGTCCAGGGAGGAGAGGAGAGGCAGGGTGCTGCAGGACTGCCAGCAGCATAAACATGATTTTAAGGAATGGGCCACACTCTGTGGCCGGCACCAGAAGGCCTGGCTGGCCAAAGCAGGGTTTGCTCCCATGACATTCACAGAGGCCTTCCCGGTGCAGGTACAATGCTGGGCGTTGCAGGAAAGAGGCGGGCACCAGGCAGAGAGACGTTTGGAAAGGAACAGGAAACCCAGAAGGGGGTCACACTGTCCATACTGTTCTGGAACTTGCAATTTATTAATTTTTTTTTAATTAAAGATTTTATTTATTTATTTATTTGACAGAGATAGAGACAGCCAGCGAGAGAGGGAACACAAGTAGAGGGAGTGGGAGAGGAAGAAGCAGGCTCATAGCGGAGGAGCCTGATGTGGGG
The DNA here is from genome assembly GCF_017311325.1 of Ursus maritimus. Classification (NCBI taxonomy): domain Eukaryota; kingdom Metazoa; phylum Chordata; class Mammalia; order Carnivora; family Ursidae; genus Ursus; species Ursus maritimus. The sequence goes on along the minus strand of NW_024423675.1, from coordinate 60,641,518 downwards.
CTCGATCCCAGAACGCCAGGATCACGCCCTGAGCCAAAGGCAGACGCTTAACCGCTGTGCCACCCAGGCGCCCCCTGGAACTTGCAATTTAAATACTGGACAGGCATTTGGACTGTTTGGGCATTTTTACTATTATAAACAATACTTCAATGAAAAGCCTTGTTTGTATCTCTTTGCTCACTTGTCACATTACAGTATTTTTCAGGTAAATTCCTGGAATAGGACATTAGGGTCTTTCTTTCCTTTTTAGAACTTTTTTATTTATGTTGCTGAACCGCTCACTGAAAAAGCTGCACCAATTTATATACAGATAAGGAAGTGAATGAGGTTAAGCAGTTTCCGCTATGTTTATCATTTATATTTTTTTGTGAATTATCCATGCATATTCTTAAACTTGTCTTTCTATTGAGTCAATATTTTTGTCTTTTGTTCTGTATTAACCTTTTGTCTAATAAATACCTTGCAAATATTTTTCCATCTTTGTGGTCTTTAAAATTTAAGATGGTTTGTTTTGACCCAAATTTTAAATTTCTATAGCAGAATCTACCACTTCCTTCAGAGACCAACTCATGACTTAACTTCTCCAAGAGCCTCTTCTTGACTTAATGAATGTGCCCAAAACTGTCCTCTGTGTGTTCTCGCAACATTTTATATATAATTCATGTTACATTACGTGCTTGATTATATACTGCCTTTAGAATTTTCTAGATAATTACAAGTGGCAATTGCTTGTTGGTTTCATGTAGATACACCTTGCCTTCCTAATTAGATTAAAAGCTTTTTAAGGCCAAAGATTAGATCTGCTGCCTATTTATGACCCACAGACCCCAGTCCCCTGAATAGTGACATGCATCCAGAGAGAGAATAGTACATGGACAAAATTACCCAGGTAATTTTCCTAATTCAAAGTCAAGCATTAAAACAAGATGGGAAAACTGAATGAACAATGATTACAGAAACTCTGAAAGTAATTTCTGAGACCCTCATAAATCTTCATCTCCTATCCCCTCCCCTCACACAATGGCCAGAAAAGATATTTCCTCTTCCCCTGTTCACTTCCCCATCTCAGTCCATGGCATATCCACTGTTTCTTCATTCAGAAACCTAGGGCAGCCTCGATGCCTCCTGTTCTTTCACTCCCACTGACATCCCATCTCAGGATGCCTACCTCCCAGATGCCTACTCCATCCGTGTTCCCTGCCAGCACCCAAGTCAGGTTGGCGTCATCTCTCCTAGCTCTAGCCACCCCAGCCACAGCTTGGCCAGCCCCTTCTCCTTTGGGCCTCGGGCCTTTCTCATCGATTATCCAAGGTGGGTTCCCCACCCTTCATCCAAACATTTTTCTCCATCTCAATGCCCAATGAGCTTCCGACCTCACAATCTGGCATTGTGTTGGCTTACTTGCTCACTAGACTGTAAGCTTCAGACCCAATTTTAGACAGACCCACTTTCTTTCTTCCTCTTTTAATTAATGAAGTATAGTTGGCATGCAATGTTATATTAGTTTCAGGTGTGTGATTCGACAGTTCTCTACGTTCCACAGTGCTCACCACGATCTGCCCAGTCACCATCTGGCACCACACAATGTTAGCATGGTATTACTGCCCATGTTCCCTAGGCTGTACTTTTCATCCCTGTGACTTATTTCTTTTATAAGACACACACACTTTATTTACAGGCATAGTTCCCGCACACAGAATGCTCCACGCATGTTCTTTGAATGAATGTGGAAAGGGCACCAGTGCATCCAAGCTTTGTGACTAACCAGCCTGGGAAGTGTAAGCAAGCAATCTAGCCTCCTTGAGCCAGAGATTCAGTCCCTACACAAACAGAAACAGAGACTTCGCAAGGATATTGTAAGGACTGAAGAAAAAATGTCTGGGACAGTGCTTGGAAATACACACTGCTTAATAACGCAAAGCGTTCTTGTATGCCTGGTGGAGTCTGGCTTAGCTAGGCAGGGCTCTGGGTGCTAGTCTCACCAAATTCAGCCCCCTCCGTAAGAATAACCACCGCTCCCCAATTTACAGTCCAGACAGCAGCAGCACTAGAATGCCTTCACAGGATTTACCCCGAAAACACTATTAAAATTTAGAAAGTCTAAGAAACGAGAATACGATTATAACTTTTTTTTAACCATTCAATGACAGCAATTGAAGGGGGGGGAATGTTTAAAAAAAAAATGCCCGTTTTTTTCTTGCAAATTTCAAAACCAACACTTCCTGTCGGGGGATTTTCCTTGATGCAGCTTTATGCTGTGACCACTTTTACAAAGAAAGCAGTTACACTTGAACTTGTTCCGTGTGTCAAGTTAATGTTACAATGTAAGTCTCCAGCAATGTTTTCATTTTCTAAAAATTTCGACTCTAAATATTCCTCCTTGAGAAGAGCAAGAATACAAGTAAAAGGAGCAATCTGAGATTCCCTCTAAATTTGCATAAAGCTTTGGTAATCAGATGAAGCAGGCTGTGTGGGTAAACATCTCGGCCATTTGAGACAGACTCCTGCAGACAGCAAGTTCATTCCCTTGTACCACCCAGCACAGAGCTACCATGGAACACGGATGCATGCTATCTTGTAAACCCGTAAGAAATGAGTAGCCACTCTTCTCACGCTCACAAAACAGACATCCTCGGTGTATGGGAGTGAAACAGGTGATGTGGTTGCTGCTGAGGCCCCAGCCCCACGCAGGAACCTCCCCCCGACGCTCAGAAAGCCAACTCCCAAGCCGGGGACGGGCTGCCCTGAGCCGGCAGATAAGCCCGTCCACGCACACGTGTGGGCTATTTTTAAAGCACAACCCAGGGGCACCTGGGTGGCACAGTTAAGCATCTGCCTTCTGCTCAGGGCGTGATCCCGGCGTTATGGGATCGAGACCCACATCAGGCTCCTCCGCTAGGAGCCTGCTTCTTCCTCTCCCACTCCCCCTGCTTGTGTTCCCTCTCTCACTGGCTGTCTCTATCTCTTCAAAAAAATAAAAATAAAATCTTTTAAAAATAAAACAAAATAAAGCACAACCCAGGTAACGAGAGAACCCCAGGTCCAGTGAGCCCTGAGGACAGCCGTGCTCTGCCTACAGGCAGCCAACCGCTGCACCACGACAAATACAGAAGTGACACGTGATGGTCCTGGGACCCTGGCAGAAGGCAGGCCAGGGAAAATTGGGCTACCTGGGGTTTGAAATGAAAGCTCTGAAGTCCCCCTAAAAAGGGTAGGCTATTCCGACATCTTGAGTTTCAGAGAAAATTTTCTGGCTTTGTCTACAGGATGACAATACCTATGAAATAAACACATGGTTCCACACCGTCTCCTAGAACCAACACAAAGTCAGGGGTTTTTTGGACCACAGGGGAAGTGGATTTCAGAGGCAAATGTCCTGAAATCCTTGACTTCAAGTCAAGGAGGAGCCTGGCCCCATGGGCTCTGAGTTAGGAGATTCCCAGGCCTGAAGTCCAATCCCACTAAAGCAGAGGTCAGTAAACACTGTCTCCAAAGGAAACCCCCGCTCCTCTCCCCAGAAAGTAAGATGCAAGTCAGCTGCAAATGCCAGGCAGGGTCTGACCGGAAAGACAGAATGGGGTGCTAAGGGCCCCCAGAAGCGGGAGGGGGAGGCAGGGTGGGGCTAGCTGCCTTCTCTCTGGGAAGGGGTGGTGCCAATTCTCAGATCCCATGTGGATGGCAAATGCAGAATCTATTCCTAGGAGTCTATATCCACCAGGAAGCAGAGGGGATGGTCCTCCAGCTCGTGGCCCCCACCCAGGGCCTCTGGTAGCTGGGTGAGACCCAGGGAATCTCACTGACAAAGGAAATGGCTCCGGCGAGCTGGTAGAGCACAGGCACGTCCTGAATCCGCTCCCAAGGCCTGCGAGAGCCTCTGAGCTGCAGCGGGGTGGGGAAAACAGCTCCTGTGCATCTGCCTGGGTGGGAGAGGGCCCAGGGAAAGAGAAAAAGCCTGGGCCGGGAGTCCCGAGCCTGCTAGCCTGGGTTCCACTATCTTCCTTCGGCTCCTGCCTGGCTCCCAGACCCCATCCAATAGTAATTAATATAATAAACAACTATAATCATACTGATAAAAGCTCTGACTCCCAACCACGCACCAGGCACTAAGCTTCTAGAAAGTAGTAGGCTTAGAGGTTAAACACTCTGATTGGGGTGTATTCCCAGCTCCACCATTTACAGACTGCGTGGCCTTAGGCAAGTCCGTGTCTGTACACCAGGGATGCTAATCATTTCCGCCTCACAGCGTTGTGAGGATTAAACGGCGTGATGTTCAGCAAAGGCACGCAGTAAAGGTTCAATAACTACAAGTGGATATTACTTTCACTTTCTTCCCCCCCACTTTGGATTTTCTTTAACCCTCACAGGTTTGCAAAGAAATTTAGGTCCAATGTCACAAGAAAGGCTAACAAAGGATGGAAGACAGAAGACCAGGTCTGTGGGACTCCAAATGCCACTCACACTGTCCCAGGTGGTCCCAGCACAAGGGACCAGCTGACCCAGATCATTTGCCATTTCCTGTCAACCTCCCGCCTAACCGTGTTGCCCTCCTGCCTGAAACCCTTCTGAGCTCAGCGCCATCACCTCCAGGCTCTCCAGCCTCACTCTCCAGCAAGGCAGTGGGGCCAGGGGGCAAAGTGGTGTTTCGGCATCCCCCATCAGAGAGAGCAGCCGAGACAGAAGTTTGCAAGGAGGAAAGAGCTTGAGGTTTGGTCTCATAATGACCCAAGTTCAAATTTTGCTTTTTTTACTTACTATCTACATGCCTTTCTGGAAGTTCCTTAACCTCTATGTCTTCACTTGCAAAATGATGCTAACACCAATTTAACTGAGCTGAGGAATGCAGTAAATAGCAGCCAAGGTTATGACGACCTTCCAGCCCCATCCTCTGCCATTGGCTCATGGTCACCTCACCCTGACACACAGGACAACTCCCCAGCACACCACATTTCCCCTGTTTTCTCCCATTTATATATCCTGTCCCTTGAGTCTCACCCATCCTTCCCAACCCTGTACTACCCTCTAGGGGTTAAATCTTATTTCCTTTCAAGATTCCCCTCTAGCATGACCTCCTCTAGGATGAGTTTCCCTCCAGCTTCCTCTGAGTCCCAGAGCGTCCATCGCACACTGCTATCCAAAGACTGACTGTATGACCCTATTCCAGACAGGCATTCCTATCTCCTCCAATGGACTGTGTTCTTTGAAAGCGCAGTGGGCATCTTCCATCTCTGGACTCCAGTTCCCAGCACTTTGTAGGCACTCTCTATGTGCTTGCTGGAGGAAGAATGGAAACTTGTGTAAGTGACTCACTTGGAAGATCTCACTTGGAGAACTGAAATGCACAGGGGCGACAATCAAAATTGCAGGATTTCAGAGCTGGAAGGAATATGCACATTCACCTTGTCTGTTACCTTCATTTGATGTGATAATATGTCAATCACAGTTTGTTGGCTGCCCCAGATAACGCAGGTAAGAGATGCTTGGCCTGGCGAGTTTAACCAGGACACGGAATACTCAAGTAACAGCTGAGTATCCTCATGTGGCCATGGGGGGTATGAGCTTAGTGACATCATTGGATAGAGTGATGTAATGATTCTCTTACACAGGAGAGCTGTGTTTCCTTCCAGTATCACCAAGAACATACTGGGAGGCAGTCACACAGGCTCAGCACCACTCAAGTAACTGACGGAACCCCGTCATCAATACCGCTGACTGGAATACAAATAGGGTCCCCTCATTTCCTAAGTGCCGAAATGGAAACAAAATCAGAAACGGGAGAGATACAGGTGTGGATTTTAAATTATAATTTTTTTAAAAAGGTTTCGCTTTTGAATATTCAGTCGCTGGAAGCTCTGCTCACACACCCAGAGACACAAAATCAATGTGGGAAAAGCGTGCTTTGCAGTTCAGGACGGGCAGGGAGAGCCAGAAACGCAATACAAAAACAAAAACAAAAACCTAACCACATAAACGAATGAGAAAAATTTATAAAGAAATAACACTTGCGCCAAGGCTCAGAAAGGAAAATTCTAAATTAAAGGGAAGATACCGGCAGGAAAGGGAAGTGATATTCCAAACCTTCCGGCTTCTCTACTCCCTCATGGAAATGCTTCAACAAACGAAACCGCCTCCCTGGGGTGGGTTTGGGGAGGGTACGTGAAGCCCGCATAGAAAGTAGATCCCCGAGCAGGTCATGCCACAGTACTCTGGCCCCAAGGGTCTGCCGCACCCCAACCCCCCCAGTGCCATGAAACAAGTTCATCATCGGTCAGGCGTGAGGACCTCAAGTTCATTGCTAGGTACAAGAGTCTATGATTCCAACACCTACCTTACTTTAAAATGAACCAAACCCTCCCATTCTATCAGCTTCACTATCCCTAATCTTCATGTCATGGGAAATCTTCAAAAGGAGAGTTTTTGGCCGCAGTTTCGTTCAATTGTGCCTGTACCCCCAAAGTCCTTGGATGTCGCTGGATTTTTCATTACACAGATTACAGCAGATTACAAACAGAAATAAATAAAGAGAACACTGAGTCATGCATCTTAAAATCCTCCAAAATGAAGGAGCCTGGCCTCCTGGTGGAGCAAGTGTGTCACACACACACAACACGGAGGCAGAACGGGACGCACGAGGCTTTACCCACGGTCTCACCTCCTGACCCACCCTTCTTCAGTGTCATTCTGGCAGGAGCGTTAATAATCACCCCACAGCAGAAGGAATGCTAGGAATTAGCTGGCAATGATCACAAAACAGTTTAGAGTTTGTGATACATCTTTCCACCAAGGTCCAGCATCGTTATTATTACAAATAATGAGCTTCCGTTCTCTTTGGCATTTTCCCACCGATTTTGTATAAAAGAAAGCAAGTTGCCACATCATAAGAAAAAAAGAAGTTTGCAGAACACATTTCATCTGATTTTAGGGGTACTTCTCCAATGAAGATAATACACTACAAATACTGCCCTGCCCTCAGTTCCCAGCCGGACGCCGTGTATTAGAACCGGTGTTTCATTAAGCGAAACCCCCCCCCTGCAAAGAACAAGGCTCACACCGAAATGCTTGCAGAGCGTCAGCAGGTGGAAAATCAGTATTTCTAAAACTGAGTTGATTGGAGAAGGGCTGAGACGGCGGGGTTTGCCTTGCTTCCATGCAACAACACACTGGCTCTCAGGACAGTTGGGTGGGCCCCGCAAGACCGTCGCGCTGCTGGAAATGCTGCCTGGAGAGCAGACGATGATTGCACATGCAATCAGCGTGCTTATGGCAGCCGGCTGCAGCCGTTCACGCCCCCCCCCGTCTCATCTCGTCTGGCTGCGCCGTGAGGATGCTTAGATGTCATCAGATCCAGCCTTGAGGATGGAGCAAACTGTTCACAGTGAGAGAACAATTCAGGCCAATTAAGCTGGGGTGCTGAAGAGCGTGTTGATTAGCCTGAGTGTAAGGTAGATTATTTTAAGGGAGAAACAGCAAGTGGCATACAGACGTTAGAATGTTCTCCATTTGTGAGATGTCCTCACTCTAGTTCAGGATTTCGAACCGGACGTTTCCAGTTGGCTACTACCAGAGGCCAAGTTTATACATGGTGCCACAATTTCCCAGAAAACCTCCACTAACTCCCAGGACGTGAAGATCATGAGATCACTTTTCTGTGAGTCTTCTCTATGTGAAGCAGCATCAGTGGGCACGTCACGTGGCAGGAGCTGGCCAGGTTATGGAAACAACGTCTGCCTTCTTAATTTGTTGCGATTCATTCTCCCAACTCAGATCTTCTCTGCCCGCACGTACACGGATGCCTGATCCCAGGACGCTGGTGATAAGACAGTGCCCTTCCTGGCCAGCAGCCTCGGCATAAAGCAAGCTTCATCACAGTCTGTGGTACAGACGTGAGCATTACCAAAATAGGGCGTCACCCCCCTTTAGGAGCATGCTTCATGGCCAACTCATTTATACATGTAGTCACAGAATATTTACTGAGCCCCTATCATACGCCTGACACTGTCCTCAGGACTGGCATTGAAACAATGAATAAGACAAATAAGGTCCTCGCCCTCACAGGGTCCCAACAAATGAGCTGGTGGACTAGTTCAATGATAATGATGGAAATGACTGGGAATAACCAACCTGTGCAGGGGGACATTAAAAAGGCAGGAGAATGCCATGACGGTCAGCCCTAACTTGCACAAGCCACATAAACCTTATGCCAAACTTAGGCACATGATTCTTTTCGCCACTCTTATTTCAAAACAATGAGACTAATTAAAAGCAATTTGAATAGCACACTCGAAATAATGCTGTGTGGAAAGACACGTCCACATGACAAAGAGCTTCAAGGACGCGCAGACATGTACAGTACCCTAAGGAACTGTGGCACCAAGGTCAAGGGCAGAGAACCGCAGCAGGGCAGGAACGCATGCCCTGATTGAGCGTTAAGAAGGGGAGATGGTTCTGTTGGAACTCGAGGTCAGGAGACCAAACAAGTCCCAAAGTCCCCCTGCCTGTCCTGGAGAGACAGTCACCTGTCATTACCCCCAACCCCCCAACAAGCCACAATCAATCTTCCAAATGCATTTCACTTGGTTCAAAAAGGGCAGAAAGGGTTCACCCACAAGCTATCAAGAGCCACAGACGGCTCCACAGTGAGGAGAGAAAACGCTCTGGAGGTCCTCCAGCCCTGTGGCTTTCAACGAGGGCAACGCTCCGAACGCATATATACAACCTGGCCTCCCCTTGCCCTCAGAGCAGCGGGTCACAGACAGGGACCCTACCAGTGAGGGCCACCCGGTAGGACGGGACAAGAAGGGACCCAGAGATGACACCCAAGAGAGGGCAAAGCCTGCTGGGCTGTGAAGGGACCGTATCTTATTCATATTTCGATCCCCCACCCAACCTGGACCAAGATTGTGAATGAAAACACATGAACAACTAAACGAACAGGAGAGAAGTAAAGGGAATGAACACTGTTTCTTCCTTGCCAAGGCGGCTCAGAGCTGTAACTGAAGCATAAGGTATTGTGGGGACGAGCGGTCACGGTTAACAGAATCTAAGACACACCTCAGGAACAAATGTGCTCACGCGGGGAACAAATGCAATAACTCAGCTAGCACTGCCTGACTTGTGCTAGAGGCTGCCACGTTAGGGGAAGAAGTAGGACAGGTGAGCTGTCCCAAAGCCCAGCGGCCTTGAAGGGAAAGAGCTGGCTCTTAGCCAAGGCCCCTCGCTCAGCCAGAGTGGGAGACCTGCCGTTGGATGCCAGCTGAGAGGGCAGGTACGGGGGCAGAAGGTACAGAGGCCAGGTATGGAGGGGAAACTACAACACCCTGAGCTGCCCCGAGAGAGAAGCCACTGAGGCTGACACCTGCTGGGGACACCCCAAGTCATTCTGATCCCTGGCATGCGTCCTTTCTCCCCACCTGTCTGAGTGTGGCTACCAACCCCAGCCCAGTTCATCCCACACCCTGTGGACTTTGGGTCCTGCTTGCCTGTCCCCGAGGGTCCCCGTAGGCTCTGGTGCTTTTACCTTGGATTATAAACTAGCAGCAACTCCCTCAAGATCCCCCAGACTAGACACCTGCCGCTAGGGATGCTGCAGTCCTGGCCCACTCTTGAATCAAGGTTATCTCTTCTCAGGATCACGCTATGCCCCTCTAGATGTTGATGATCTCATAAGGGAGACAGCCAGACAGACAGACATAGAGGAGACAGATACACATAGATGATAGATGGATTGATGATAATAATTCCAAGCATCGGGTACTCTCAATGCTTTAAGAATGGTGAAAAAAAAAAAAGGTAATAAAGGAGTATATCAAGGACGAGTCAAGTTCACTGACTCCCAACTGGAGTGAGCAGTGAGGACTTCCTGGAAGAAGTGACATTTGTGTTAGGTATCATTACTAGAGGTAAATTTCTGCAGGTAGGGGTAGTAGGGTTTGGAAGCGGGAACAGGAAAAGGAAAGTAATAGAAGAAATGATTTTAGTTAGGTGTAGGAACAGCATAAGTGAAGGTGGGAAGGTGCGAGCGTTCACAGTGCAGAGACAGGAACAGCCATGGGGTGTGTGGGAGGGGAGTGCGGGAGAGAAGGTCAGGAGGCATGCCAGGCCCTGTCCCAACCAGCACTTCATGGAACGGATTACCCCACACGTGGGAACAATTCACTTGTAGCTACTCAGCCTCCCTCTAGCTGACTGTCCGTTCTCTGCAGACTTTCCAAAAAAGGGGAGGAAAAATAAGATAAAAGCACTATCTTAAGAGACACAAGCTGCTCATCTCCAGAAAGTATTGCCTCACATTTCCAAAAACACAATAAAAATACCGACTCTCTCTCTACGGTTCCCATAGCAAGACTAGGTGGGAGTGCTGAAGCCTGTGTACACTCAGAATTTCAGGGGGGGAGTCTGTGGATGAGATGGGTGAGCTCAGGTCGAGACAGAAAACAACGCCGTAGGTGGAACACTCCCTTGCCAGAGTTCTTCGCCAGCCTGGTTCAACTTCCGTAGACCCATTTCGGGATCCTCTATCTCTTATAACAACATAACCGATAAAAATGAACAATGCAAAACAAATCTGTTAGAACCCCTAGAAAATTTTTCTTTTCAAGATTGAGAATAAGAACTACGTGATATTTACTTGTTTCTTCTTGTAATATGAAGATTGTCTCTTTTATCTCATAAAAGCAATGGGGAAGCCTGTTCCAACATGAAACTCCTGCATCAGAGCACTGAATGCAGAATCAGAAGAACCAAGTGAGCCATTTGCATTCTGGGGGGGGGGGCGCTGGTGTGCCCCATGACAGTACCACTACCCGCAGAGAGGGCTTAAAACCGGCTTCCTTAGAGGGCGCCGCTGAACCAAACAGGGTGAACCTCGGGGAACAGAGGGATGGCGGCCACAAACCTGTCAGTCCTCATGGTAGCAAGGCCACAAGCAGATTCACCATCAGAGAAAAATCTAAAATCATCCCAAGCCCAACCCAAAGTCTCTCAGCTGTCCAGCAGCACCGTGGGCACAATCTGAGAAAGTGTCAGGGATAAAATGTTCCGCTTCCTCGGGACCTCTCCCAATGCCCAACCCAGGTACACCACGGAACTCCAGAGCCTGTCACTTTTAAAATAGTTCATTTGCTCTTAACAGCAACCTGTGACAGAGGCAGAGAAGGAGTCATCAGAATGAACCCCATTTTACTGAAGCACAAGCTATGAAAGGCTTCTTCTGGACCCCAAAGCAAGAGCCTCCGAGAGCCGAGAGCCGGGAGCCCAGGCTCCTCCCCTGGCTTTTCTACCACACCTCGCTGCGTCTCTGCTGTCAAGTAGAAGGCCGCACTGTCTGGACCCGGGGAGAGGGTGCTCACCGTGCAGCCCCAGGCATCAGGGCAGGGCTCAGTGGCCTTCTCACTGCCACTTCTTGCCGCTTCTGGCCCCCAGGAGCCAGGTTGCACCTGCCCAGGGGTGGGGGGGGGGCCGCAGCTGTCAGCAAACCAAACTCCCTTGCCCCCTCAAGAATACTGGCTGCTTCTCCTTTCTCCTCCTCCCGTGAGTTCAGTCTCACGTGATAAGGGCCTGTCTACTCTGACTCATGAGGTGCAAAGCTCTGTGTATCAGATTCATGTCAAAATCACAAAAATTACTCCACAGCCTCACCACCGCTGAGCTTCCAGCGCACCTCTGGGCTGGGAGGGGGACCCTGAGGTGCCCAACGAGGCAAGCCCGGTGCAATCCTACTTAACACATATTTGGGACTGAGTGAATTCTCTCCTTGACATATTTGCCCTCATAACGAGGTGCTCAGGTTCAAAGGTAAATATCTCCTTGCCACTTCTGTTCACACCTTCCAAAACAAAAACCAACCTCCTATGAGCTCGGACGCCTTAGGCAAAAGCAGTGCCTAAAAATCTCTTTAAACTCTGAGAGATCCTTCCCTGAAAGAACAAGAGAGAAGCAAATTCCTTATGCTGGAGTGTGGCAGGAGGGCACGTCCACACCCTGAGAGAGGCTCCCAGGGCTGCCTGAGATGAAGAACCCCTCCCTTCCCCCAGTGGGGGTGAGTGTGAGGAACCAAGCTCTCAAAGGCCGGTGATATCCAACTAAAAATGTGAATAAAGTAAAAAAAAAAAAAAATCTTGAGGTACATAGAGTAATAGCAAATTTCTTTCACTGCACTTATGATGTATCAGTCACAGTTCTAAGAGTTTTACAGATCTGTACTTATTCATATTTTTTTAGATTTATTTATGTATTTGAGAGAGAGAGAGCACAAGCTCTCAAGGAGGGGCAGAGGGCGAGAGAGTCTTAAGCAGACTCCATGCTGAACACAGAGCCCAACGCAGAGCTCGATCTCATGACCCTGAGATCACAACCTACGCAGAAACCAGGAGTCGGATGCTTAACTGACTGTGCCACCCAGGCGCCCCTGTATTCATTTAATCCTCAAAACACCCCTCTGGGGTAGGTGCTATATCCCCATTTCCCACAAGAGGAAACTAGGGCACAGATAGGTTAGGTAATTTGCCCAAGATCACATAGCTAATTAGTGGCTGAGCCAGACCCTGAACCCAGGAAGTTTGCTCCAAGGTCCACGTTCTTAATCCCAACACCGTGCTGCCTTTCTGACAAAGGGGTTATAGAGGAATTACCAAAGAAGAGATCTCCAACTCAGTCCTGACAGTTGGCTGACATTGGCTGACATTGTATCTCCCCACAGACCATCTCTTGGTGCCACTGGGTTGGAAGGGTCATGGATCGGACTCACGTGGTTAGATCCTTCAGAATCCATTGTTTTATATATATATATATATATATATATATATATATAGTATAGTATATAGTATATATAATATACACATATATGTATATGTATATATTTTATTTCAACTGCTAAAACTGATTTTTTAAGAGGTTTATTACAGAGAGAGAGAAGACATACATGGGGGGAGGGGCAGAGGGACAGGAAGAGAACGTCTCAATCAGACTCTGCACTGAGTGTGGAGCTGGACACAGGGCTCGATCTCATGACCCCAAGATCATGACCTGAGTCGAAACCAAGAGTCGTCCGCTGAACTGACTGTGCCACCCAGGCGCCCCGCCAAAACTGTTCTTAAATGAAATGGTATTGAAATCATCTTCCACCTAAATTTTTCCTGCGGGCATCTCCTAAATTATTAAACATAACGAACATTTGCCGAGCGTGTCCCGAGCCGCGGGCACTATTCTCAGGGTCGGGGATACAAAGATAAACTTTCCGGTGGTTCTGATACTCAGGAGAGTGACTAACAGCAGACTCTGGTAAGTAGGAGCATCGCTACAACCGGACTGCTGGTGTCCTGGGGGAACCTCTCGAGACACAGCGGAGGGACCTCCCTGGCCGTGTCGTTCGTGGGGAAGGCCAGGGAACACCAGCCCGATCAATGTGCATACCCCTGACTTCATCGAAGTTCGCTTTCAGCAAAATGATTCAGAAGTGAGGAGAATGAAATGTGAAAACGGGAGACTCAAACCCGAATCTACAATTACCTTCTCCTTTAAAAACAACAACAACAACATAAAATTAGTCTTGTGGTGAAGTCCGGGGGAAGGAAAGAGTGCAAGATTGTGAGGTGTGAGGCACGCCCCAGGTCTTCGATTTCCTGGCCGATTTACCAGTGTTCACTGTATCCCTCTGCTTCCTAACTTACAGATGCGCTATCAAATAGCCCATAACACAAAGCTCTGTCACTGCCAGACTCTCCTTACGCGTGATCGCTTCCAAGGAGATGTTACTGAAAACTTCCAGTAGCCAACTCCGAACACACACGTAATGCAAAGTTCTCCAGCGCCGTGCTCCTAAATCGGGACCGTCTCATTCCAGCCAGGATGTGGCACTGAACTGTTCTAATTACCTAGTAGCTCTGTGTTAAAGTCAAATTGAGTTAAATAGACAGATATATTAACTGAACAGCAAAGGGTATTTAATTAAAGCCTACCCTGATAAAAAAAAAAACACCAAAACCCAGCAGGAAATTGCTAATTATCTTGCATACGTCTAACGAAAGTGAACCTCATTCTACGACAGTATGATAAAGGTCCTAACATATTCATGATAACAGTGGAAAAAGCCTTTCTTACTTTTTTGTTCTAGCAACATAAATAAATGACAAAAATCCTAGAGACAAAAGACAGTGTTCCGACTTCTACGTGTAAAGAAACATGATGGCTGTGTGACCCAGGGCAGCGCCGTGTGGTTCCCACAGGCCTGAGAGTGAGAAAAATGTCAAGTAATTATTTAGAATGTTACCTTCTTTGTAATCAATCTTTGCCACTGTAGGCCTTATAATAAGGACCATGTAGCCAAATCAAGTTTTCTTTTTTTTTTTAATTATTTTATTTATTTGACAGAGAGAGAGGCAGCAAGAGAGGGAACACAAGCAGGGGAAGTGGGAGAGGAAGAAGCAGGCTCCCAGCCGAGGAGCCTGATGTGGGGCTCGATCCCAGAACGCTGGGATCATGACCTGAGCTGAAGGCTGACGCTTAACGACTGAGCCACCCAGGTGCCCCCAAATCAATTTTTCTTATGATAAGGATACATTTAAAAGAAAAAGACATGTATGTATCGAAAAAAATACAAGAGACTTCCTCAGTATCAGTCAAGGAAAACAAAACACAAATGGTTTGGGGGCGTTTCTGCATTTATGGATTCATGGGAATATAACCAAAACTGAGTACCTCTTAAAATGAGCCACAGATTTTCAAAAGCACCGATTATCTTGTTATCTTTACTCTTCAAAGCACAATGCCCCCAAGATTCTAATTTTGTTTAGAAAAGTGACCCGCAGTGTGACATGGCTCAGCACAGCGCCTCCAAGCAGTGCCATCAGGTACAAACGGGGCCGGGCTTGGTCTGCACCAGGTCCAGGAAGTGCTGGAAAACGTGAAAAGTGCCTAAGAGCAAAGCCGCCCTTTATGTGTACCTGTTAAGAACCAGGTAAGCCCTCTCCAAGTAGAGCCTTCAGCACTTCCCTGTAATAAGTTTGTGCAACAGGCTCCTGCCAGAACGTGTGGTTACAATTGCCTTTCCTAGAAAAGGACCGGGAATGACAAAAGGAGAAAATCACCTCTAGACTGATTTTTTTTTTTTTAATTCACATAGTAAATGTGGATTCAGGCATTAAAACTGTGTTTTCTATCCCCGGAAGCAAGCCTCCACCCCACTTGTTTGATGGGCCAAGCAGCAGAGTCTGAAGTCAAAGCAGGAATCACAGCTCTTGGTCCTGGAAAGACAGGCATCCACTTAATAAACATTGGCCTCTCTGTATGAGGCCCCATCGGCCCCCTCTCCATGCTCTACACACGCCCAGCTGAAGTTACGTGGATTTCAAGGCCTGTATTAACTTCCCCTCCACCTCCTCCCAGGCTGACGGGGACACACACTTCTGTCCCACCTCCTCAAGCCCCACCGTCCCTCCACCCCGGCTGCAGACGGCGGCCGTCCTGACCAGAGGCTCCTTTGCTGGTGGCAGAGTGCTCTCCCCTCTGCCCAGATGGAGACCATCCCCACCTGCAGGAATGCCACGTGCGTGCTCCAAGGAGAAACATAACAGGACCATCCTGAGTGCTTTATCTACAGCATTTAATTTGGCTCTTACGCCAAGCCATGAAGTAGACACCACCCTAAAGCCCATTTTACAGATGAGGGACTAGCCACAGAGGTTCTCTTGCCTCGCTTCCCGATGAGCTCCCCTGCATCTGGCCACAAAACGTCAGCAGCACTGGCTCGGGGAGGGCATTCTCAAAGCCAAAACAACGGAACTTTTGTTTCATTCCTCCCTTTCCGCCTCCCAAGACCATCTTCTCTCCCGGGCTGTTTAATAACCACTGTGCTCAGCAAAACAAGTGCAGTTTTCTACACAAAGGCAGCCACTTTTCCAGCTATTTCAAGCCCATAAACTCTTAATTTTAGACAGCTCCCTCCTGTGATCATCTCTTCCTTCTCCGGTAAGACGGCATTAACCAACACAAACCACTTCTGAACACGTGCTGGAATCCTCTGTGGAGGCCAGTTGTGCAACATAAACCCCCTACTTCAGGGAGCCTCAGGGGGGAAGCAGGTGTGTCTGGGGGTGGGGGGTTTCCCGGCAGGGGAAGCTTGGAGGCCAGGAGTCTGTTGACACAGAAATCGCCAGGAAACTGCGAGAATTATAGACCAGCAGACTATATTTAGAGCTGGATACCTCACAAGTCTTGTTAGTTTGGTCCTCTTACCAACACATCTTGGGGGGGGGGGGGCTCCCTGCGGGGCACATAGTACCACCTCCTGCACCTGCAGCAGATTCCTGGACCCCACTCCAGACCTTTAGAATCAAATTCCTGGGGGTGGGGTACGGGAAGCTGAGCTTTAAACGAGGTCCTGGAGATTCCGAAGACCATGGAGCTACCCTGGGTCAGGTGCTAAAACAGACCCAAGCATTACAGAAACAGAAAAGACACATTTCTGACACACAAGGCCTTCACATGTCAGGGGGGTAGGGGAGCCTCACACGGCCACCTGCCACTAAGTACGGATGCCAAGTGGTGGACTAAACCAGCTCTCCGGGCATGGTCTGGAGAGTTTTCTACTTCTCAAGAATTCTGCAGGTTGCAAACTTCCTACTCACATTTGGAAAGCATCATAATATGCGTGTGCATATGCTTTACTGCGATGTTCTATTATTTTTGCTTTCTAAAAACATTTTCCTTTACCTTGGGCCCAATTTCTTCCACTGGGTTTGCGAACCAAAGATCAGCTATGTAGAATTTTCATCTATGGCCACTATGGTATTAATATTTCTAACTTTAAAATTTCTTAATAAGATCAACAAATGCATTTAGGATATTTTTCTGAAGTTTTTCTATCTGTAAAATAATAGTTTTTTTAAACGACATGCATAACATTGAAAAATATTCATAATTCTACAGCTCTAATAGAACTGTCATTTTTGGTGTTTGCATTTCCAATCTTTTTTCATCTGCACTTATTTGAACACACTTGTGGTCGATGAATATGTACAATGTTTAACACATTTCAACCAATATACTATCCTGAGAAATTTGCATGCTGTTATATAATTTTCCCTGTTATTTTTGCGGCTACATTACATTTCATGAAGTCTAGATGTCATTATTTACTTAATCATTCTCCTATGGTTGGATATTTAGTTTGGGTTCCTACCAGTTCTTCAGAAGTATAAATAATCGCATTTTAAAATGCGTTTTTTTTCCCTGCCCTTAGAATAGAATCCCAGACATTGGCTTCTCTAGGGAAAACAGAATCGAAAGACAGTGGACTATCAGACATTTTTTTTTCAGCTATTGAGAAACCATAACTTTTCCTACGTAGCACCTTACAAATTGTCATTTACCCAACACCTACTGTGTGCCAGGCACGTGTAATCCTCTGAACACACTTAAAAGTAATATTGCTCTCCACTGTACAGAGTGGGGGGTCTGGGTCTCACACTGTTGAGTGGAGGTCCGGGTCCCTCTGTCCTGGAGGAGGCCCATCCCTGTTGTAATTCATGGTTGAGGGGAGGGGCCGGGGGGGGGGCAAGACGTGTGTGGTGGACATGGGCGCTGTTTGCCTGTCATTTCCAGCTCTCCCCCACACCCAGGCACCTAAATGGACTGTCCCTCTCACCCCTGAGGTTGGATGGAGCCAGTGAGTTGTGAGTGGCAGCCGTGTGTCACTTCCAGGCCAGAACCTCTAACTGATGGTGTCAACGGGTGAGGGGATTGTTATCCCATCAGCCTGGGTCCCTGACTAAGCTGCCTTTTTAGGGCAGAATCCCCAGCGGGCATCAGTGGTCATGTAGTTTGAGCAAGAAATACACTTTTGTGGTCATAAGTCACTAAGATTTTGAAGCTGTTTGTTACCTTAGCACAACCTCACTTATCTTGCCCGAGACAAGAACACAGCTTGAAAAACCTACTGAGAAGATCTTCCACCTGGGGGGAGGGCTGTGGATGCAAACACTGGGAGCAACCCCAGGCATTCACACACCCTTACAGACGCGGGCTCGTCAGCTCACACAAGGGAGGGCAGCGCTTCGTGGGCCGTGCCGGGGGGACGGTGAGGGAAGGCCTGGAGCCGGAGTGCCCACCGGAGAGAGGACAGGCTCAGGATGCTGCAGAGGGCAGTAGCTCATGGGCCGAAGGGGGTAGACCGCTGCTAGACTCACCTACTGAACAAGTTTGGCCCAGAGAGATAGGATCTGTCATTCATAGTCAGACCTCTTCCCGGGATGCCTGGGTGGCTCAGTCAGTTGATTGTCTGGCTCTGGATTTCAGCTCAGGTCATGATCTCAGGGTCTGGGGATGGAGCCCTGTGCGGGGCTACCCACTCAGTGGGGAGTCTGCTTGGGATTCTCTCTCTCCCTCTCCCTCTGCCTCTCCCCCAGCTTGCTCTCTCTTTCTCTCAAATAAATAAGTAAAATCTTTAAACAACACAAAAACCTCTTCCCTCCCCAAAATACCACCTTTTGGATAGATGGGCTCAGGGGAACAGAGACCTGGCGTTCATCTGTCCAGGGCTCGGATACAAGCTCTGCCACTCGCCAGTCAAATGACCTTGGGTTCTTTGCTGTGTCTGAGCCTCAAATTTCTCACCCAGTAAATGGGAATAAAAACATCTTCATCCAATGCTCGGCTAATTAAAAGAGGAAGAAAGGACTTACAACACAGCAGGTCGTCAATAAATTGTACCTATTATTTTCATTATAAAGCAAGTATCGTCCCAGGCTCATCGTCTACAGAACACAGGAGAATGGGCAGAATCCTCCCATGAGTTTAGCAAAATGATGTCCCAGAACAGCAAGGCCTCCTTCAACCGGCTTCATCTTAAACTTAGTCATTCTGAAAACAGACTTTGTCTTTCGGGGTGACTGAGATCAGGGGAGCCTCTGGCCATCAGGAGAACTGTCTGAGGGAGGCATTATTTCCGGTAGTAGCCGATATCAAGGCCATGTGGCTTGCAGGCCTAGAGAAAAACCCTCTTCCTACCCGGGCAGGCCCGCTAACCTAAGCAGGCCCGTGAGAGCGGATGCCCCGAGCTGGCAACCAAAGGCACATGTGAGTCCTTCCCACCGGCACCCCGTGCAGGGCAGCCAGAGAGCCACGCACTTCCACCAACAGTCGTTGGAGACTGCGCCCCCCTGCTACACCCGTGTCCAGAGCCCACACGCACTTCTCCAGGTGACTTAGCTCAGAGAGGCCGCTGCAGGTCGCACTTGGCCTCACACCCCGTGGACCATGCCTCCCGGTGAGAGTTACCCCCTCTCCCGCCACCACGCCGCCACTGCCATGCGTTCCCAGGCTGGCCCTTTGCTCTCTGGAACTCAGGACCTGCTGCATTCTATTCCTCCTACTTACAGTAGTGATTTTCCAAAATTTTTGGTATGTTGATAACCCGTCCTTGTTTTTCTGACATGGAGTTTTCCCCCCTCATCCCTGATGTGCTATTTAGTGGGATTGACAATCTTCTGGGCATTATATGTAACAGCCCCAAATGGAAACAACCCAAATGTCCATCAGCTGAAGAATGGATAAACACAATGCAGTCTACCCAGACAACGGAATATGATTCAGTCATGAAAAGGGGAGAAAGACGGAATTAGGCTACAACATGAATGAGCCTTCAAAATGCTACCCTAAATGAGAAAAGCCCAACACGAAAGGTCACAAATTGTATTATTCCATTGATACAAAGTGTCCAGAATAGGCGAATCTATAGGGACAGAAAGCAGATTAGTGCTTCCCTGGGCCTGGAGTAGGTAGGACATGGGGAGTGACTGCTGATGGGCACGGGGTTTCTCTTGGGGGTGATGAAAATGTTCTAAAATTAGATAGTGCTGATGAATGCACAGCTCTGAATAGACTAAAAGCCACTGGACTGTATGCCTTAAATGGGTGACTCTCATGTTATGTGAATTATATCTCAATAAGGCAATTATTATATAAACAAAAACAAAACCCTTCAGGTACCGGAACTTCTGAAACACCCTGAGGGTGTTTGCAACCCAGAGATGACATGCCTTGTGGGATATGCTTTCTGGGGTTCGAGGAGGGAAGAGGTGGGTGAAAGTGGCAGCCGGGGCAGGTGGCTGTTGGCCCCTAGAAAACCAGCCGACCCAGAGAGGACTGCTGTGCTGCTCCCACCAATTATGGCCCCTCGGGCCCAGCATTGCTGGGTTTCCATGGTTTTCTGGAAAAACCAAAATGCTTGAGTTTTCATCAAAATTTCCCTATTTCAGTTCCTGTAACTTAATTCAATATTTTGAAAAAGCACAAACATGACTTCTGCCTTTTACTGCTCTGCCAACAAACACTGCCTGAAAGCCTACTGTGTGCCAGGCACTGTCCCAGTGCAGGGACAGAGTGGCGATGGGGGCTCAAAGAAGCAGCTCTCTTTCTTTCTGTGTGGACGGTGCTGTTATGGGGCCAACGGTCCCGTAGAGAGTATGCTGAGCTCCCAAGAGCATGGTAAACTGAGCCCTGTGTTGCCATGGGAACCAACATTGCTGCCAAACACATTCACACAGGTAGATGGGGCTGGCAGCCCAGAAGCCTGCACAGGACCCTCCCCGTGGGGGTCTTAGTTCTTCCTAAGAGGGGCCTGCATGTGCTCGGAGGTGGCCATGGATCAGACCAGGGCAGAACAAGCCGAAACGCCCCAGCTCAGACTTCTGGAGCAGGGCTGACGCACAGAGGCCAATCTACCCTCAGGGACAGAGTATCTCAGTACATCACAGTTTAACGAGAGCCTCATGGCACTTCATGAAAGGCCAACCTTGGGAAATTTCTGCTTTTCTTACCCTCTCTTGCTAAATAGAATGACGTTAACTATCTGGCCGTCATGGTTCAAAGCAGCTCCTCCTGGAAAGGCCTCTAACTAGCCTGTTTTATTTAATTTCATAAGGTTCATGGTTTGGGGAAAATATTTTGTTACAACGGTGGTTATTGTTTTCATGGGCTTGGGTATTTGTACTGCGGTCGTTGTGACTTTCTGCCCCCCAGAAGTCCTGTTCTCAAGGAGAAAATTCTCAGAAAGGCTCTCATGAGTGCCGGTGAGTCAGGACCTCAGAGCTGATATGTTGGTATCGGTTTCAAAGTGGGCACCTAAGTGTATCCACTTGGCTTATGACAAGTTAGGCCGTATCTAAAATTACCGTCATCTAAAACTAAATGGCTCGGTGGGAGAACTGGCCATATTTGTGCTTTTCTAAAACAAAAGTAAGTCTTTATTAATTGGTCCAACTCAATAATCAATAATCAATCTCTAAAATGTAAAAAAAAAAAAAAAAGGCTACTTTTTAATACGTCATGTGGCAGATTAAAGATGGCTGCAGATTCTTTGCTGCTCCTGCCACTAAGAGATTAAATCTAAGTGCCCTCCCCTTGAATCTGGGCTGGTCTTAGTGACTTGCTGGATTAAGAAAATGTGACCCGAGCGCTCTTCCGGAATGTCCAAAACTAGCTCAAAGAAGTCTTGCAGCTTCAGCCTTGCTGTCCTGGAACACCCAGGACCACCACGCTGCAAGGAAGCCAAAGTGAGCCACACGGAAAGACGAGATGCTCAGCCAGCCTCCTCGACTCCAGCCACCCTCACTCGGGAGGTGCACACACGCGTGAAGAAGCCATGTCTCCCAGTCCCAGAATAGCCTAGCCCAAAACTGCCTAGCTGAACCAAGTCAGCCCAAAGAACCATGAGACAGTACAACAAAATCTGTGCTGAGCCATAAGTTTTGGAGTGGTTTCTTAAAGGAGAAGAGATTACTGGAACAGGAAGGAAAAGTGAATGTGATTATTTTTCATAATCCTTCATGTACAGTAATTTCATAATTACTTAATTTACAACAAAAGGGAAAAAATGGTGAATTTGGACAAACGATAGTTTCGCATATTCACCCCAAAATCTACTTCATAAGTTACAGACATAATTTGAAGAGTGTAAGTAACCACTAACTTAGTCAAGCATTTATCGAACACCCATTACATATAAAACTAAGAAGTGAAGTACCCAATCGGGAGAACAATTTAACAATTCCAGGTCTGAATGAACCATCTGTAGTTTTAGGAGTAGAAAAGGGAACAGAAATGAATTATTTCAAAGTCCTACAGTGAAAGGAATTATTCAGCATATATAATTAATAAGAATGTAACAAAAGCACGTGTATTAAAATAAACATACAAACAGAATATTCCAGGTTGCAATCTTCTCAAGAGCAGGGAATGATTCTCATCAGTCTCTAGGATTTTGGACTTCCACGTTAAGGAAGGATTTTCCACATACATTTGTGGCTATAACCGTGAAATATTTAAGCATGGACTGATTTTTAAGATTAATTAATTAATGTTTTTTTACTGTTTTTTAAAATTAATTATTTTGTTTATTTATTTATTTTTTGGCATGGAGCCGAATGCGGGGCTTGAACTCACGACCCTGAGATCAAGACCTGAGCTGAGATCAAAAGTGGGACGCTTCACCCAGTGAGCCACCCTGGGACTGGGGCCTCTCTATTACTGCTTCTTTAAAAAAAGAAAAACATTGGTTACTACAATTTAAAAAATTTTATCATTAGCATTATTTTTAAATCTGATCAAAGCTGTGGGGATGGGACAGAGCTCAGCAACATCTGCTCATGCTGAGGACAATTTTACATCAAAGAGAAGATCGATCAATGGCCATCTTCACCTGGAAGGACCTTCTCGAGCGGGAGTGCTGGGTGGACCCACTGGATTATCTTCCTTTGAAATGATTCTCCCTCGAGGCTCAATGTCTGTTTCTTCTGGTCAGGTGTTGGGGGGCGTGGGAGGTGTTTAGTAAAACATCGCTGGCAAAACACACATGGGTGAGACCAAGGCTATGGGCTTGAGGGAACAATTTCTAGCAGTCACCATCCCTACTTCTGCCATATTCCAAACACCAAAGAGACAACAGAAACAGCAGGCTGTGACGTTTTCCTGTTTTCTTACTTTCTTAGGTATCTACTTTCCAAACTAAGCATTTCCCACCAAAGGATCTAGTTTCCAGCCACCCCACGTGCTCTCTGTGCGTGTCTGCATATCTAACGACTGGTATTATAAACGCTCCATCATATAATGCGCATTTGCCCGTTGCAAATTCAGCTGACACAGAATCCGGACACTGCTCCCCAGAAGCAATTGTCTTTATGGGCTTTCAGGAAATTTCATTAGTAATGAAATGAGACCATTTTCTTCTTAATAATTGTGTGAGGGTCACAGTTAAACAACTAAAACAGCACCAACCGAATCCGTTCTGTACAACACACACCCCCCACTTCGCAGGGGGTGACTCCAGCTTGAATCTGCATGGGGGTTGGGGGAGGAGCCCTCCCCAAAGCAGGGCAGGGTTGGCAGTCCCCGAGCCAGGCACTAGAACAGGGTGCCTCATCTTCTGTTCCCACATCTCAAGGGGCTGATTTAGAGAGCGGACACCTGGGGGTGATTTATAAACACCATCATTTCTGCTTCTGAGATCTGTAAGGCGCAGCAACACAACGATACGCTTGATCCTCACAGAGGTTCTCGAAGGGATCTTTAGAAGCCAGAGAATATGACACTTCTCGCCCTCACCAAAAAGGGCCAGACGTTTATAAAAAGTCCTGGGAATCTGCCGCACCTGGTCAGGGAAAGCTCCGAGAACGAGGGGAGGCCCTGCTCTTTCTCCCTGCCGTGCCAGAACAGAGCGCCAACAACAACAAAGGGAAGGGAAAATACAGTCTGTCTTGGAAGTCAGGGTATAACACGGGCTTCTGGCTTTGAGGTAATTTTGCTGTTGAAGTTCTGAAAGGATCCCCTACTGTACATGTAACCTCAGAGATCATGAGGAAACCTAGGGTGAACCCCGCCAGAAAACAGGTTAGGAAAAGCACAGAAAGGAAGAAAAGGCATGTCCGTCTGCTCTGCAGTCACAGAGCTAAGGAGGCCATTTCTCGAGAAATAGAAGGGAGAGCTCACTTTACCTGGTGGCAGAAAAGCCATGAGACTCATGGCCCAGGAGACCGAACAGGCAGAAACTCCAAGGAAGCTCAGAGAAGGTTTAAAGTCATGGCTCGACAGTGAGTGGCATCTTTCTTTCTTTCTTTCTTTTTCTTTCTTTCTCTCTTTGTTTCTTTCTTTCTTTCTTTTTTTTTTTTTTGAGTTCTGCTCTGATGTTTTAAATTGTGGTAGGAACACTTAGCACGAGATCTACTCACTGAACAACTTCCCAGATGTCCAGTACAGTACTGCTGAGCACAGCAGACCTCTAGAACTCACTCCTCCTGCAAAGCTGAACTTGACAGAATGAATAACCACTCCCCATCCCCTCCTCCTCTGAGCCCCTGGCAACCACCATGCTCCTCTCTGCTTCTCTCAGTTCAACTATTTCAAGAGTCTTCACATAAGCAGTGTCAGGCAGTACCTATCGGTCAGTGACCCGCTTACTTCCCTTAGCATAATGCCCTCCGATTTCATCTATGCCGTTGCCAGATGGCAGGATTTCTTTCTTTTTGATGGCTGGATAATATTCCATCACGTGTGTATACTACATTTTCTTGTTTATTTGTCCACGCATTGATGGACACTTAGGTTGTTTCTACATCGTGGCTGTTGTGAACAGCGCTGCAATGAACGTGGGCCTTGCATCCGGGGAAATGGGGCTGCCCCATGCCCACCCACAAAGCCTCGTTTGGTGCCGTGCCACGTGCTGGACCAGGATCTGACACAACAGGGCTTTTTAAAATGTTTTCTAAAGCATGAAAACGATCCTAAATTAGTGGCAGGCTCTTCACGTAGGACGAGCTCAAGACTCAGACTGCTCTACTGCTGACAGGGGCTGGGGGCTCCCAAGGGTGGCTTCCAATAGTGACAAACTGCTAATTCTGTAAGCCCCGACTATGGTAATACATACAGTGACTGGCTAGAAAGTGCTGGCACTGGACTGCCCGGCATCCTCCTCACAGAGTGGAGAGAGGGTCAGGAGTGCCTAGCAGAGTATCTGCTTACCCCGCCCACCACCGTCCCTCCCTCTTCCTCCCCCTCTGCTCCTCTTATTCATCTTTCACAGTGGGAGGTGTCCCCCTCCCCACCCTCAGACCTTGGATACGCACCGCCACTGGTGCTCACATTTTCATCTCATATCCAGGAGGAGGATGAGTCTGGAAGGGTGGGGATGGGGGCTTCTAATGTAAAGACCTGAACCCAAAATATAGCTGCTGTGGTAAAAATAAGTAGGAACTAGGAGGCACGTCTAGGAAACACGCTTTTTATCAATCCCAATGCCTTTGCCTTTGGGAATTACATGGGCAATGGGGCTTGGGCTGGTAATGACCTGCTCATACAAGTTTGGGAAATCAAAGTTCCAAAATCTACAGAGATCTGCCTGATGCCTATGTGTTGCTATGCACAGCTGTATTCCGATGTCCCTTTGAAAGATATTTTTAGTAATAGTCATTATTTAATAAGGAGAAGGAGAATATCAAACATATTTAGAGAGGCACAGGAGACTCTGTCCACAGGTGGACTGCCTTTCAAAGGCATCTTTCCTCATAGAGACCCCCTTTCCCCTTGAACTATTTGAGGTTAGAAGCCTGGAACCTCTGCCACAATTTAATGAGATTAATGAGATAACTTCTATGGCGATGGCCACCTGGGAATTTCCCAGGCCCCTGGAACGTGTGTGTTATCTCAGACTCCAAAACCGAAAGTACACAGCAATGACATCAGCTGGTCCGCTACAAACTCCATGTGCATTTTAACCAGCTCTTACTTTGCTTCTTCCTAAGCCAATCACTGTGGCTAGCAGCCAGGAAAAGGAGCCCTTTTAAGCACACAGACGTTGCTTTCATTGTCCAAACAGGAAAAAATAGATACGGGAATTATTTGCTTACCTCCTATGGTCACCAGCCTCTGCTAGGGAGAAACAGAAGGGACCAGAAGACCGTGGTCAGAAGTCACACGCAAGTACTCCACGCCTCTGTGTGCATTTCTGCCGCTTCCGTTTGCAACCCTACCTCGCTCATTCCCCCTCACGCATCTGCATGCACCAGCAAATGGGATGTTTACACACAGGCCCAGCTTAGCCAGGTTATTTTCCGCCTCCATATAATTCAAGTGGCCAAGTAGAACCAGCACTCCTGATTCTAGGTGATCCAGAACTCTTTGATTCTAGACTTCTACGAAGCTCTTCTATAGAAGGATTCTTACATGGAGTGGGAAACTGGAATCAATGATGTCTAAGACATCTAACGATGTCTCCAATTTGGAGAGTTTGTTTTTTCATTCCTCAGCAGTGAGCTTCTTGAAAACTTCTCATGATGGGAATTCAAGAATTGCTATGCAGGTATCAATGATGCTCTTTGCAGAAGTAGACACAGGAAGACATCCCAGTTCCATGTGGACCCAGCAACTCAGAAGAAGGAAGTGGAGGCTTTGTCCATTAACTATGCCCCTTTCCCAGCCACCCCCGCACCCTATTAAGGAATATAAGCCTCCCCCTCTCCCCCACCAGGTTCTTCAGGCTTACTCATTCAGGAGATTCCAATCCTGAGGCTCTCTCCAGGTGCCTCTACTTCAGCTCCCCCAGAAACCCCAACCCTTCCCATGTCAGCCGATGGGCAGCATTCATCAGTGAGTGGCACCTAGACATAGTAAAAGCTTGGTCAAACTCCACTGTCACAGAAGGGAAGATGTCCTATTCTTCTGCTTAGTGCATCTCCAACAAAGCTTCCAAATTTCCAGCCACCGCCACAGAAACAAGGAATTCATCCCCCTCCTAACAGCTGGGACAATTGTAAAGGCTAATAGGTAAGGGGATATAGGGAGAAACCAAGGAAAGGCTGACTTATTCTGTGTTTAAGGCTGATGCCACCATCAAAAGGTAATCTGGAGTGTTATCACTGAGAAACAGCAGAAGCAAGAGGACACACTTTCTACATTATAACAAATGTCAACCATTTGTTTTCCAGAAAGTTCTTTCATAGACATCTTTGGAGGAATAGCTTTATCCCATATATCTCTATAGATCTGGATCAACACTACTCTGATAAATAGTTCAGAACAGTGGTCCCTGTCCATTTCAAAGACAGGAGCTATTTTTTAATGTTAAAAAATTATGTGCTAATGAATCATTGAACATTATATCAAAAAGTAACGAGGTACTACACCTTCGTTAATTGAATTTAATTTAAAAAAATTACGTGCATCCCTATATGGTAGTAGTTGTATTTTATACCTTTCAATTATTGAGAAAATACTAATTATAGAAGGCTATCATGAATTCAGCTATGCTTTTAAATTGAATCTACGTTTGATTAGTCACAACAGGATCTACAAGCACTTGAAAAACTGTACTAGCATACATATACACATAAGGTATGCTACTTATTGTTCACAGACAGTACTGGATTCTTGACCCCTTGCTGTGACCCGGCTGCCCGCAGCCTCCCCGAGGCTAAGGCCCACAGACTGGGAACCTCTGTGGTCTAACCACTTTTGTGAATTCTGAAAACCGTAATTTTACCAGGTGACTCCAAAGGAATTTTGAGTTGACATTTTCAAGAGGAAAAAAAGCAAAAGCATTTACTACTAATTTTTTTTTCCCTTTCATGACGCCCTTATATTCCTGTTATGGTATCAAGCAATGTAACAGATACCAACAATAGATTTTGTACCGTTTTTTGTTGTCTAACCATCAACAAACATTAAACAAGAGAAGATACTGAAGAATGACAACACTCTCTGCTCCTAGGGACTATTAGAGTCTAATTAAAACCCACAAGATCAATGCTACGCCAAACAAAAAAAAAATCACCATGGGAACTATGAAGAGGAAAAAAAGACTTTTGTTAGCAATCACATGAAATTACCCTGAATAATCCTCCCTCGTCCTATCCCCCCACAAAAACACTCCTCTAGGCTTAAACATAAATAAATGTCAATAAACTGACTCTCATAGATACTGACTGCAGAAAGAGAAGAAACAGCCCCGAGTGTATGGGGTGGGGGATGGGGGAAAAGAACGCAGCTGTTTGTTCTTCCTCTCTGCAAAGCCAGGGTAAGCAGATGTCCTCATGGCTGTTTTATGTGTTGGTTTCTTTGGTCTTGTGTTTTAATTTGTCCAAACTTGCTCTTCCTTGTCACTGGGACAGAGACAATCCCAGGCCCACAACTAAAAGCTCAGCATGGTGGTCGAGGCTTCTTTGCTGGGGGTGGGGGGGGGGCTCTCTCAATGTTGCATTTAGTTGAGAGGGAGCAGGAGGGGCCAGGCAGTAGCCGCTGGATGAGACACCCCTCAGAACTAAAACCGAGAACACAGAATCTATGCAGAACCAACAGCTCAGATCTCAGAGGGATCCCCGTGCCAAGGGCAACTCACTTCCAGGCATCGCCTCTGACATGCATATCACCTATTAGCAGTTGACGGAAAAACCACATTTCTATAATTTCAGACTTGCAAAGAAAGCAAAGAATATAACATTTCAACGATTGGTAAAGCTTCCAGAGAATACTGGGATATCTTAATTTCCATGTATTCTTACTGACAAAGGCAAAGGCAAAAGGGAGAAAAGTGCAGGCATTATTGTCCATTTTAAAACATTATAGGATAGTTCTGCTCTAGAATTCTTAGAGCAAATTGCCAATGTCATATTCTGGTTACAGAAAATACCACTCCCAAATGACCGCAAGCAACCCAATCCACAAACCTGCACCAACTAATATTCCTGCTCCGAGCTCCAGGAATGACTCCAGACTCCATTTGTTGGTTGTGGGCAAAGAAATGAAGCCCCTTGGGCCCAAGACTGAGTCATGAGGAACACCTCACCACTGAGTCCCGACCTGTGGCCGACTCAGGCACCAAAGAAGTGTCCGTGACAGTGCAGTCTTTTTACCAGCATGTATAACAGATTACTAATGATAACATCATTTCACAGCAATTTAAAGGAGAGGTGGACGGCACCAAATGGTTAGGCGAACTGTCCGGATAATTGTAAAACTCATCTGAAACGTCCCCTTCCTTGGCAAATTTCCAAACTTAAAAAAAAAAAAGTGTTAAAAGCGTAGCCTGATGGGGATCACTGCCTTTGTCGACCCCCACCTATACTCCGGAGAAGCACAAATTGCCAAGGGGAGGGATGATGGGGCTTTGCCTTTCTTTAATTTCTGACAGTTTTAAAAGTGCTCTCAAATAAATTACATCATGGTATGCCTGGAACAGCTGGGCACCGCACCGAGCAGCCAGGGTCCTTCCTGCTCTGCAAAGTCCGAGTTTCCATGGTGTAGGGACCACTGCCCAGTTACGTGGCCCTGACTCAGGAGAGCCCTGGCTAGAGCGCCCGGTCTGCTGCTCGTCCAAATGCGGGACAAGCAGGAGAGAGCCACCTGGGCCACAAACTGCAAGCTGAGCCTGTGTTCAAGCAACTGAAAACATCAAGAGTATTTTTAGGTCCTTGAGACTGATTACAAGATCGAAAGGCTCAGAGGCTACACACACTTTCAGAAGGGTCTTTGCTGAGTCCTGACCCAGCCCCGCCGCTGGGCGTCTGGGCCACAAGCCTGCGCGGTGTTAGCGGGAAGCAGGTGTCGGCAGAAGCCAACAGCCAGTCTCCCGAAAGCTGGGAGCATGTGTCCTCACGGCGGTGGCAGCAATCTGCAAACATGAACCAACTCCAACCGATCCATTGCCAAAAAAAGCAAAACTCCCATTTCCTCTGTTTCCTCTCTGATGCCGACAGCTCCTTCTCCTCTGTCCCCCCACAAGTCAGATTAAGAGGGCGTGGCAGTGCGTGGCAGCTGTCAAAGAATGTCACTTGACACTGAGATCAGCGCCAGGAGATCGCTGCTCCGACGCACAATGGGCCAACATGTTTCTCTAATTCCCCATGGAAAACTGCCTTCTCTGAAGGGAAACGCCGTGTCCCACAGTCATTTGCTTTCTAACAAGAGCCGCTTGTATCCCCTGCTGACCACAGGAAAGATTCCATTCCGTGCCTCATGAAGAAAACGACAATGGTCCCTACATGGCCTGAGTCTTGCAGAAAAGGGTGGCATATGAGCTGGGAAGCCAGGGGCTCTCAGACACCCTGCAGCCCGACCCGCCAACTTCACTGCAACTCCAGGAGCTGGAGGACAAAACGAAAGCAAACAAAAGCAGGGCCTCTGGATTTAAGAAAAAGCCTCTGAGGGGCGCCTGGGTGGCGCAGCGGTTAAGCGTCTGCCTTCGGCTCAGGGCGTGATCCCGGCGTTCTGGGATCGAGCCCCACATCAGGCTCTTCCACTATGAGCCTGCTTCTTCCTCTCCCACTCCCCCTGCTTGTGTTCCCTCTCTCACTGGCTGTCTCTCTCTCTGTGGAATAAATAAAATCTTTAAAAAAAAAAAAAAAGCCTCCAAGTCTACCAACAGCCTGGTGTGGATCTCAGGTGCAAATTACCTGCTGCATTTGGGGGGAGGGCAGGCCGAGAAGGAGCACCGAGTCACCGTGAACCTTGGAGCCCTGCGGGCTTTCCTTCCTGGTTTTTTGTCTTTTTTTGTTCCAAAGCTCTTCTCCCCTAGGACGCAATGATCCATCACTCTGACCTCTTTAGGCATCTCTGGCACACTTTCCGCTGCCCGTGTAGACGGCGCATCCTCAGAAGATCCAGGCTGTCTGTATCAAGTAGCCAAAGGTAACCCCGTGGTCCTCCTCTATCCTGCCACGCAGACTGGGAAATGCTTCGAGAACTTGGGAGAGAAATGATACTGCAGTAAATGCTTAGCTCAGCTGACTTCTAGAGGCTTCCTGCTGCCTTTCAAAGTGGCCTGGCAGCACCTCCCAAGAAACATTAGGCCACAGACGTGCCCCGGGAAAGCAGCATGGACGAAGCTCTTCGTTTGCAATAAATCAGACTGTTAAAATGCGTGACAGCTGAGCGGAGGCCTATTCTCTGCCCAAGGTACCCAACGGCATCGTTCCGGGGCTGTCAAAGGCACTCAGAAAGGGATGCTTCTGGTCCGAATGAAATCAATATTGTGCTTACACTGCGGCTTGGGGGGGCGTTTAGACGTGATGTCAGTGTCATATACAGCATTAACAAGAGAGAATGCTGGCTTGGCCCGCAGGTGCAATCAAATACTCCTTCGTGAATATGGAGAAAACCATCAACACTTTCAGAGGCTTTTTAATGTGCCGGAAGAAAAATGGGAGTATTTATCTCTATTTGCTTTTAATTTTGTGAGTTCATTTTTAAAGATGCATTAGAAGCATTTTTAAAATCAGTAATGTTGTGTTATGCTTTTCCTCTTTCTTTTATGGATAAACACGTTTCACAGCCAGGGATCTTCTGGAATTAAAAAGCATGATCCATTACCATAAAGTATTTAGAGAGATGACAGCGAATTACTCTTTGATATTAGAAGAAAAGTGCACTCACAAGTAGCAAAGACTGAGCACATGGCTAGAAAAAGAAGTACACGGTGCTTAAAGAATATCTGATGCAAATCTTTTCACCTTATTTCTTTGTCCTCTGACCTCTTGGGTGGCTGAAATGCAGAAATGATGGCTGGAGCTAGAGCAGCCATTTTGGACTATGAGGTAACCTTGGAAATGGAAGCCAGCTATAGCTAGCGACAAAAAGGAGTCTGCAGCCTTAAGGACTCTAGGAGCAATACTGCCACACCAGCTCTATCTTGTGAGAGAAAGAAACATGTTTTGTCCAAATAAAGGATAGTTTTTCCTATTGCTCTGCCAGAAACCTCGACCCCATCCCTAAAGCCCTTGAAATAAGGATAAGGTTTGGAATGACAGCTGCCAACTAATAAGGGCTATTTTCAGAGCCAGAATCGACAGAAATGCGTTTGCCACCAGAAGTAAGTATATATGTGGGGTCATGCATGGTCCAAAACAAAAAAAGAACAAAAAACCAACGGCCTTAGAATGAATGAGATCTAGTACAATTTTAGGCGGACCAGCCAGTCACCCAGCTGGTCTTTGGAGGAAAGATTCTGTAAATCTGGAACCTCACATCTTGTGTGGGACCCAGTGGATGCTCTGCAAATACCTACAGAATGAGGGAATTATGCTGAAGTCAAGAAAGTTCAGTAAACACCTATGAACAAATGAATTTAAAGTCCAGGATAGGGACGCCTGGATGGCTCAGTAGGTGAAGTGTCTGCCTTCGGCTCAGGGCATGATCCCAGGGTCGT
This sequence comes from Ursus maritimus, assembly GCF_017311325.1. Classification (NCBI taxonomy): domain Eukaryota; kingdom Metazoa; phylum Chordata; class Mammalia; order Carnivora; family Ursidae; genus Ursus; species Ursus maritimus. The sequence goes on along the minus strand of NW_024423675.1, from coordinate 60,609,339 downwards.
ATCAAGTCCCGCATCAGGCTCCCTGCTCATTGGGGAGCCTGCCTCTCCCTCTGCCTGCCACTCCCCCTGCTTGTGCTCTGTATCTCTCTCTCTGACAAATAAATAAAATCTTCTTTTAAAAAATTAAATTAAATTAAAAAAAATAATGAAGTCCAGGAGAGCTGGTCAATCTATGCCCAGGATCTAATTATTAGAGGAAACTTTTTAGCACAGAACAAAATAATAAAATATGAGACTCTCAAGTTTGTGTAAAAAATGTGCCTTAGAGGGGCGCCTGGGTGGCACAGCGGTTAAGCGTCTGCCTTCAGCTCAGGGCGTGATCCCGGCGTTCTGGGATCGAGCCCCACATCAGGCTCTTCCACTATGAGCCTGCTTCTTCCTCTCCCACTCCCCCTGCTTGTGTTCCCTCTCTCACTGGCTGTCTCTATCTCTGTGGAATAAATAAATAAAATCTTTTTTAAAAAAATGTGCCTTAGAATTAAGTCCCTTTGATGGTTCCAGTTTCGCTGCAGAGTGGCACGAGAGAAAGGAAAAGGTAAGAGTTCATGAGAATTTAAAGCTTTATTCTGTGGGATCTGAGCTTAGTGAACTTAGGATTCAGGGTTGCTGGGTATTGATACCCTGTCATTCAGATTTCATAAAGCTTCAAAATAAAAGATCAACACACACAATGTCTTTTGAATCCAAAGAACACAGGTGAAAAGTAGAGATCCCTTTGGAATTCCTGTCTGCAGAAAATGCCCCCGAGAATCCAGAAATACCAAGATCCATAACACCTCCAGTCTCCTAAATCAATCCAGCTCGGAGCAGAAGTTTTGTAGGACAAGAGATTTCTATCATGTAAAAGAGCGAAATATAACAGGTAGTGGGGGACGGATGGAAAACAAGAATATTGTCTTTATTACCCTCCTCTAGAGGCTCAACCACAGTTTCTTGATCAAAAAGAACATTCCTCATGTCTTAGTGATCTTTGGGAGATTTGTCAAACATCTTTCTTTTTAATTTAGGTTATAAAACCTAAGCCCAAATTTCCTTGACAGTACAGAAAATTAAGGTATCATAAGGTCTATTAAAGGCAAATGCTGAAATTATAGAATTGAGCAGAACATGGGGCCTACTGGATTTTAAAATTAGAATAAGGCTCTGAGTATCTTTTAAAAATCCTTAATTGTATTAGACAATTTCATACCAAACACACACAAACACACACATGTACACACACACTCCTCCGCCCCCCTCCTCACAAAAAAATCCTACCTGAGCAATTTCACTGCTTGGAGACAAAGGAGTATAAGCAAAGGTGGTCTATTTCAGGCTATACATGGGTAAGCCAGCGTCTCCCAAAGGGTGACTCAGAAAGCAGATGCTTTAAGTGGCTCACAGACAAACCTAAGTCCTTCAAGTGAGTCCATTTGTAGAAAAATACTAAGCACATTAGGAAATTAGTAGTACGGGTGGTAGGCAGTTTGGAAATGCCAAACATAAGTCAGAGGCTGGAAATTTGTCTAGTCCAAGGTCAGGTTTGGGTGGAGGGAGGGGCTGGTGGGGCACCACGACCTCAACCTCAGAATTCGCAGACCAGTATCAGTACAGCACTAAGTCAGGCCAGCGCCCTAGGCCATCCCAACTTTCTGGACCACTCCCCAGAGCTCACGGGACCACAAGACTATCATCCCCCACGGTCCTGGGGACCCCACGCATCCCTTGAGACCTCGGCAGGCACTCCCTGTTCCCTTGCTTGCTTTTTTGTTTCCCCTCAAAAGTCTATGTCATCTGCAATAAGTAATATTTAAGAAACAAGGCTTCCAGAAAATAATCCAAGTATGAGGGTGTTTTGTGTTTTAACTTCTATAAAATGTTTTTACCCTAAAAAAATTGAGTTTGGTTTATCTGAACCAAATGCTCTCTTAAATTATTCTTTTTACCATAGTCCAGAAGTAGATTAACCTATTATTTCAGCACCCCATGTATTCATTTATTAGCAGATGCTTATTGAAGGAATACATACCTATTACATAAATGTTTATTGAATAGAAGGCCTACTATGTGTCGGGCACTGTGCCATGAACAGAGGCTACCCTGCCCTTTTGGAGCTCATAGTCCGATGCATAGTATGACTCTGCTCTGATTGCTAACGAGCAGATACAGACTTCACCTTTCTCCGTCCCAGACAACAACACGTGACAGGGACAAGGTACAAGGTCATTGTACTTCCATTTGCCACTTCTCCAAATACCTCAAAACTTGTTATTATTTCTGATATTGATTTGTGCTAAATTTACCAAAGGAAGATGCAGCAAGGATTAGCATTTGTAAGCCCTGATGAAAGTCAAGATCATAGCAAAGGTTAATTGGTTTCTTTGGAAATCATAAGCATGGTGTAGGCATTCCTGTCCTTCCATCTCAACCTTCCACCCCGACAGGAGTCAGATCTCACCCGTCCCGAAGGATACAACCAGCTTCTGCAAATGTGCATAAACATAAGACCAGATTTTTGACATCCAAACCTCTCCCACAGTTAACAACAAGTACTACTTAAGAACACTAACGTGTTTCTGCTTGTAGAGATCCATAATATCGAAAGAAGTTAAAATCAGGGTAAAACTCTGAACATGGACACACGCCTTGAGAAAATCTGACTTGGGAATCAGCTCGTTAATATTTATGGGAAGCACAAGCTGTCTTCCACTTCATTGCCATTTGCACACCTGCGTTAGCTGACTGGAGTCCAGTTTACAGATTTGAGGAGGGGTGTTAAAATCCAGTTGTCAAAAGGCTTAAATATACAACCTTTTTAGAAACGGGTTTGGTTTTTTATTTATCTCTTGAAGTCATAAAATTGATCCATTCAAGGGCTGGTTAGTTCCAGGCCCTTCAGTTTTCAAAGAAAATATTCTACGCAAAAGCGAAAGAAGAATATTGAGTATTCGGGAATTCCTTTGTTCGTGAAACAATTTGGTGATTTACTTCTCTTCAGTTCCGAACTCTGTGTATTTCATGGACTTGGAACTATTCCTCTTCAAATACATTTATTTGCTAACATTTATAAATATTTACCAAAGTTGTTACCACGTGCCTTAAAAGCACCATCAGATAAGGCTCACAATCCGTTATGGAAAAATCTGCAAATTAGTTTGGCTTGAGAAATACCATAAATGGGTAACATCCTTCATCCTACCTTGTGGGTCCCTAGCAGAGGCGTCTGATTAGACAGAAAGCAGAAGTAGTAGCCATACCTCAAGGATCGTCCTTGTTGGGGCGCCTGGGTGGCACAGTCATTAAGCGTCTGCCTTCGGCTCAGGGCGTGATCCCAGCGTTCTGGGATCGAGCCCCACATTGGGCTCCTCCGCTGGGAGCCTGCTTCTTCCTCTCCCACTCCCCCTGCTTGTGTTCCCTCTCTCCCTGGCTGTCTCTCTCTCAAATAAATAAATAAAATCTTTTAAAAAAAAAAAAGAATCGTCCTTGTTTGTTCTCATGAGAGGCCAGACACTGCTAAGTCCGTTTCATCTAAAATCTCATTTGGCCCAAACGAGCCTATGAGGGATATCCAATTATTACCCCCGCTTCCGAGGTGAGAAAACCAGGGCGCAGAGAAACCTGTTTATGTGTTCAAGATCACATAGTTAGAAAGTGGAATAGCTGCCATTCAAGCCATCAATGCCTGACATTAAAGCCCATCAATGTACACGTGGGAAACATCAGAGTGGCGGTTTGCCCAAGTCTCTGAGTGAATTTTCCCATCAGCAGTAAGTCAGAGGGAGTTAAGTCACCATCTGATTTCACTTGGAGAGTAAAGCCTCATTCATGTGCCCTGAGGACTAGAAGAGTAAAAGCAGAAACAATTAAAAGTGGGCCCTAAGTGAGTAAAAGAAGCCAGACACAGAGGCCTACAAACGGTAGGACTGCATTTATATGAAATACTAGGAAAAGCCGGACTATCATGACGGCAGATCTGTGGTTGCCAGGAGCCAGGAGAAGGGCCTGACATCAAAGGGGCACAGAAGATCTTAGAAATTCCTTATTATGACTGTGGAGATGTTTTCACGACTGAACACATTTGTCCAACTCATCCAACTATACACTTAACATAGGTGAACTTATTTTCTGTAAATTATACCTCAAAAAATCTGAATATTTTAAGTGACTTTAAAGGAAATTGAATAATACTCATATAATATACAATGGATACTCTATTCCTTTTACTTTTTTTTTTTAAGATTTTACTTATTTATTTGATGGAAAGAGAGAGGGCACAAGCAGGGGGAGGGGCAGAGGGAGAGGGAGAAGCAGGGAGCCCGATGTGGGGCTTGATCCCAGCACCCTGGGATCAAGACCTGAGCCGAAGGCAGATGCTTCACCGACTGAGCCACCCAGAAGCCCCTCTCTATTCCTTTTTTATCTAACTTTCAGATAAACTTTTATTTGGTGGGAAATTTATATTTGAAGAACCCAAATCTTTCAAGCTTTGAAGCTTCTTATTTCTTTACAAACCTGACCTCACCCCACAGGAAATTCATCTTGCTCTAACTGACAAATGTTTGTGACAGTCTGTGATAAGATCCTGGGTGCCTGGGAGGTGCCAGGTGCGCACAAAGAGACCTGTAGTGAAAGCCAGTTACTTTTACTCTTGGCCTGTCCCTTCTGGGTCACAGCTCTGTGGCTTTGGGGAAGTCACTAAACTTCTCTGAGCCTAATTTTCTCCTTTGTAAAATGGGAATAACTGTGTCTGCCTTGAAGGGCTTATGAGAACTAAAAGGGCTACTTATAAATGAAAGCACTTCCATCTTTATTAATTTAAAATGCCAAAAAGATCTCACTTTTAAAAATAGGAAAACAGTCTCTTCAAGAAACCCACAGTCTACTCTACTGTAGCACTTACGGTTAAAGCCATAAAATCGGAAGTTTTATCAAAGTTTCTTATTTGTCCTCCCTTCGTTCCAAGCGTAGAATTTCAGTAGGGACCTCATGTATTTTTCACTGTGTCTGGCCACACTCTCAGCACACTTCATAATGATTTCCGGACAGGTAACAATAGAAGGGAAGTAGGGTAGGATCAGTGTATGCAGGTAGAGATGAATGCAATATAGATGGGAAAAAAGTATTTGCTGACGTAAACTGAATATTGAGCAAAATTATTTTTTATGATTACTTGTGAGGTTGTATATTCAACTTTAGTCCTTTAATAGATACAGGGACTTTTATCCACTCCCATGCACATTATAGGCAGGAGAAATAGTCACTTGGCACAGGGATAAGCTACATGTGGAACAAAGTTTCACTCAGTAATAATCTAAAATATATCATTTCAGTTACTCAAAATCAGACTTAAGCAACACAGGTACAAAGAAATCAAATAAAAATATTTTTTTAAACACTGCTGACAAGAACTTATGGTTTCACTGGGGAGAAAAGCCCCAATATTTGTGGCATGAGGGTCTGAGGACAAAAGAGGCCCACTCACCCTACACATAATATGTAAACATCCTGAATCAAGGTAAAAACTTATATGAAATGGGTTTATTCCCCTTCCTTAAAAAAAAAAGATTTTATTTTTAAGTAATCTCTACACACAACGTAGGACTCGAACTCACAGCCCTGAGCTGCATGTTCTACCTACTGAGTGAGCCAGGCACGACCCCATCCCCTTCCTTGACAAAATATATTCCATAAGGACTTGGAAGGCCAAGTTCTATCTAGGATTCTTGGACTCCCAGCTATTCCATACCCAGCCCTCCGCCCTGGCCTTCCTCGCTCTCCTTCCCATCCTGCCTCAGTTCCCTAACCCTTCCCTATCTCTTGCATGGAAACAGCCTAGCCCGTAGCCAAGCAGTCACCCCGCAACCATCCCCAACAGCCACTGCAGCCCAGTGCTCAGGCCTGGAGTGCATAGCCCCACAAACACCGGGAAGAGCCTGCATGGCCTCTAAGTGGGTTCAAGGTCATTTGGACAAGGAATTCTGAGTCCAGGTACCCAGAGCAAGGTCTATAAGAAGGGAGAGGTGCATCCATTTGGCCCCATGGGGAGACAGAGCAACAGAAGGACCTGAACGAGGCCCTGTAAATCCCAGAACAGGAGACTTTCTTGCCCACACTGGAGACTAAATGCACAAATAAAACCTTCAGTGGATAAAACGGTATTACATTCAGACAATATATATTTATAAATGCATATATACCTATGTGTGTATATGTACATATAAATACATACACAAATACATCAGCAACTAATTCTTATGTAGCAAGTTACTAATTATGTGATACAGAGAATGTGTCAAAGAGTCAGAAAAGGAAGAGATACAGACTAACTGAAGGGTCAAGGAAAACACTTGGGATGGGGTAGGAAGCGAGCTGGGGTTTTAGGAACGGTAGATACGGCTGCAAGGAGAAGGCCGGAAGGGGACAAGGGGTAAGTGCAAGGCTCAGTGTGAACACACTGTGTGCGTGAGGTAATAAAAGATGACTTTCTGGAGGTGGTATGTAGATGGGAGAATATCTAGATCCAGGGAAGGACGGAGCTAGCCGCCAAGTGTCGCTACCATAATAAATATCACCAAACACAGCTCTGATTGCAGGAAGTAAGAGGGAAGTATGGGCATTTGGAATTCTTTTTGGAAAAAGACTGTAAGCAGAGAAGTATGATCAAATTAAAGTCACATGGAATTGCTAAAACCTGCAATTGCTCCAGTGCGCTCCACACCACTAAGTAACCCCCTCTTTTGGGCCGACACTGTGTGCAGAGCCGGAGCTGGTGGAAAGGCACAGGCCCCAGACATGGCTCTGTGCTGGGGCAACGGGGGTGCAGAGAAGATTAACTCTGATGTCTTGGTTTTATAACAATTCAACTCTTGGCATTTGGAATCGTTTAGTTTTACACCCTAACCCTCCACCCCCACACCACCCTTCTCTCTCTCAGGCTTTTTCCAAACTAAAACCATCTTGCCTGAGTTGGGTGTTTTGTTTTGTTTCTGCATCTAAATATAGTTTAAAAAAAAAAACAGTATTAAAGGCCTGGAATGAAACATGTGGAAGGGGGATGTTTCACTTTCAGACCAGACTCTCACTCTGTGAGAAGGACGTCTCCCCAGTCCTGCACCTTTGTGGCCCACTCACCATCCCAAGATGGCGGAGGAGGGTCTGTGACTCACTGCGAGGAGCCGCTGGGCCAAAGCGAGGCGCTGCACCCCCGGCTCGCTAATGCCGGCCGTTCTCACCCAAGCCTGAGAGCATCCTCTGTTACTTTAAAAATAGACACTGTTTTGGCCAGACAACCACATGAAATGGAGATGTAACAGGAAGAAGACAGGGGCAGGACAAATGAACCAAGGTTCCATCTATTTCTAGCTCAACTTGGTTCTGTTTATTTTTAATAAACTATGATGGCCCTTGTCTAATCAAAAATGCCACAAGAAGCAGCCAGAAGACAGAGGCAAAATTAACTTCTAGAATCCTTCTGTCCCTTTGGGTAATATTGATTTATCTCCAGTAATTCGGAGCTATTATTTTCAATGCTTTTACAGATATACAAACTATGTATACAAACAGTGCATGTGGGGAGGGTGGCAATGCTAAACCCTTCCCGAGGAATCACTGGGAGTGTCCCCCAGACTCCCAGCCTAGCTCCCACCCCTGTCAGCAGGCTCAGAGTAGCTGCCCCAAGTCTGGCTTCCACAGAGACTCGCCCCACTGCAGTCCTGGTCCCTTCCACATTGAATCCAACTTCTAACCACGTGTTCACTTCAGACTTTGCCTTGGTCATTCCATGGGTCGTCCTGCCTGACCCTCCTCTGAACATGGCCTCTTCTCCACCTGCCTCGGTCTCATCCTTGATCGAATGACCAGACCCTGGAAGAGTCCTCTGCCCAGCCTCTCAATGGGGGAAGTGATGGTCTGTGAATGACTTTTGATCAAAGGTGGCCCACAAAATGTCTCCTGCAACTGAGGTAGAAAAATCTCCACCGACTTTCCTAGATTTAGAAAGGAAAAAAAAAAAATAGGTCGTCTTCCTGGAGGGTTCTCTTAGAGCTTCTTTCATTCTCAGAACTCCTTGACCAACAGTAGTTTCCTGGCGCCCACAAGCACCTATCAAATGCCGTGACGCAAGATAGAACTTGAAACCTATGACCTGCGATTCTGCGGTTAGGAACGTTCCTCTCACCAACGTTGGGTTTCACTGTGGATGTGCAGATTGTCCATGATAATATTTTGGAAGTGTGGAATTTGGAACCAGACAGACTAACGTTAAAACTTTTACTCTGCCACTTACTAACTGACTTTGGACAAAGTGCCTGGTCCCCATTTTCCTTACTTCTAAAATATAAAGCTCACGAGATCATTGCGAGGAACAAATGAAGTGTCATATAAAGACTTAGCACAATGCTGGACACACAGAAGACATTTATAAACGTTAGCGGTCTAGGAAAAGTAATTCAATGACAACATTCATTCACTCATTCATTCATTCGGGGCTTACAATACTTTAGGTGCTGTTCTAAAAGCTTTGCCCGTAGTAAGATATTTAATCTCAAATACAACCCCAAAAGGCAGATATCTCCAGCTTATAGAGGAGGAAAACTAAGGCCCAGAGAGTCAGGGCACTACCCAAAGTCACACAGCTATTCAGAGGCAGAACTGGGATCCGAATGCTAGCAGTCTAACCAGAGTATTATCAGATCCATAGGGGCCATAAATAGCCACATGCAACTAATTCACCTTAGCTCATTGTGCTGGAAAAGTCTCTCAGTCGTTCCTGGGAAAGCTGGACGTGTGCTAATCCCCTACACGTTGACGGGCTTCCCCCTCACCAACAGCAGCCACTGTGGGTCAGGGAAGAATAGTTTCAGTGGTTCTCTGGCTGCTGTTTTTGGTGTTATTAAAAGTACACGTTCTGGGGTCTTTCCTCATCTTTGGATGAATGTCAAGATTGAGGCAGAAGGGACTGGAGCAGAGTGGAGGCAGCGGGGTCAGGGACAGGATCACCCAGGCACAACCACCGTGCTCCCATGTCTCATTGGCAGGGGGCCCCCCACCTAAGTGATGTGTGGACAACCTTACCTAAGTTGGCTTCAAACTACTAACAGGAAATGACTACCTCACTGTTGCCTAATGATGTTCTTTGATCGAGTTCTGGATAAACCTTCCTTGAAAACATCTTAGAATTGTTGCTTTTAAAAAAAAAACAAAAACAAAAACAAAACAAAAAAACCAAACAAACAAAAGAACTCCACCCAGAGCGCTGCCCGGGCAGAGGACACCTCCAAGAGCGCACCTGCTGCGAAAAAGGCGGAAAGCAAGGAGGATGTGACTCTTCGGGAGGCATCTGCCCAGGGCTTCAGGCTCGGGCGACCAGCTGCCTCTGCAGGCAGCACGACCATATTGTTCGGTGCCCACCAGGGACGCTTTCTGCTTCAGGAAAAAAGAGCCCTGGGCAAACTGCCAGGGAAATGATGTATTGCAAACATTTTCTTTTCCTCTTTGGTTAATGGACATAATATTTACTTTGCCACCGACAAACAGGCACACTCAGAGAAAGGGGCTCAGAGGCCTGTGAGGAGTTTTGAAAGCCGGGGAAAGAGGGCTCTTGGATTCTGCTACTGATCTACTCTTTCTTCTACCAACTCCTTCTGTAATAACAGTCAGTGCACAAGTTTTCAGAGAACCTTCGGAATATTATGTGTACCTTCAACAGAACACTGCTTCTGTTCTGAGGCTGGATAATAAGCATCCTTCTATCGATTTTCCAGTTAATAAAGCTGAAGCACCATGAGGATAAAAGATTTGTATCACGAAGAAACAACAGGTGTTGGTGAGGATGTGGAGAAAGCGGAACCCTCTTCCACTGTTGGTGGGAATGCAAACTGGTGCAGCCACTCTGGAAAACAGTATGGAGGTTCTTTAAAAAGTTAAAAATAGAACTACCCTATGATCCAGAAATCACACTACTGGGTATTTACCCAAAATATACAAAACACCAATTCAGAAGGATACATGTACCCCTGTGTTTATCACAGCATTATTTATAATAGCCAAACTATGGAAGTGGCCCAAGTGTCCACCAACAGACAAGTAGATAAAGCAGATGTGGTATATAGATACACAATGGAATATTATTTGGCCATTAAAAAGAAGGAAATCCTGCCATTTGCAATGACATGGATGGAGCTAGAGAGTATAATGCTAAGTGACATAAGTCAGAGAAAGACAAACACCACGTGATCTCATTCATATGTGGAATTTAAAAAATAAAACAAACGAAGGAAAAAAGAGGAGAAAGACAAACCAAGAAACAAACTCTTTCTTTCTTCAAGTAGGCTCCACGCCCAGTGTGGAGCCCAATGTGGGGCTTGAACTGGTGACCCTGAGAGCAAGACCTGAGCTGAGATCAAGAGTCAGATATTTAACTGACTGAGCCCCCTGGGTGCCCCAAGAAACAGACTCTTGACTATAGAAAACAGACTGATGGTTACCAGAGGGTGGTGGGTGGAGGGGATGAGGGAAATAGGGGGTGAGGATTAGGGAGTGCACTGTCATGAAAAAGATAAAATGACAAAAAAATAAACTTAAAAGAAGTTGAATAGCAAAAAATGAAAAGATTTGTATCATGAGTTAACTGTATTGCTAACGCTAAATTTTAAAATACCCAGTACTTGGACCTGTACTAGCTCTTTTTATAAACTTTTTCTTCTTACATTATTCAACTTGAGAGCAAAGACATTAATACTGACACAAAATACTTTTCCTATAGTATATTGAGTAATAAAATCTTACGTACTGAGGAACAAACATGTTCAAATGTAACACCTGTTGGAATATTTTGAATAAGTCTGTGGCACAATTACTATTATTATTATTATTATTTATTTATTTATTTTTAGATAGAGGGGAAGGAGAGAGGGGGGAGAGGGAGAGAGAGAATCTTAAGCAGGCTCCACACCCAGCATGAGCCCGACTTGGGGCTGGATTCAGGACCCTGAGATTATGACCTGAGCCCAAATCAAGAATCAGACACTTAACTGACTGAGCTACCCAGACACCTCCAGCACAATTAATTTCTACTATAATTTTTGTACCATAGGAAGTTTTCCAAGTTTTCCAGCAACAAAGGGTCTATGGAAGGACAGACACACAGGAAACTAACAACGGCCTCTCAAGCAGAACTGAAGGAAGTTGTGAGACAGGGTCAGAAGGGAAACTTTTGCTGAAAACTTTTTTGTTTTTTTTGAATTTTGAACATTGTGAATCCTTTACCTGTTGAATAAATGATGCTATTAACATTTTTTTAAACAAGAAGGTGGCTCCAAATATCTCTAAAAGTGTATCTGAAGTTAAATAGAAATATGCCTTGGGCCTTTATTCCCCCAAAATTTGCGTCCAAGATCCACACACCAGAGCTGTGATTTCCAGGCTGTGTTCACGTCCCACCCCCCTATTTAACCCTGTGGCTGCCAGTGACCTGATGAACTTCAGTACCACGAACGTGACACAGTGACCCTACTCACAGCCACGGCCTCTGCTCAGCACCCACCCGCCTCCGTCCAGGCAGGTGCCCACGGAGATTCCTGTCAACCCACTGCCACCTCTCTTTACCCAGGCTCTGGCCTCTGTCTTAGTTCAGGGCCATGTGATGCCTCAGTCTGGTGTGAGAGCACACTTGTCCAAAAATACGCACTTGGGGACTCTGAAAGTCATGGTCACACTTCTTAAGTCAAGACAGTTCTCAGAGGTTCTTACACAAGAGGCTGGAGAATCAGCCACTTTGCTGTTTCCTACAGTTCCTAAAGCAGTTCCCAAAAATGGTTCAGATACTGAAAGTGAGAGCAAGGAATTGCAAACTTAGTTGCACAGAGCGTATTTAAAAACCGAGATCAAATATCTAACCCATGGTGGTGACGTCACTGCAGACCTCCTCTTTCCTTATCCTTACATGGGCTGAGACAGAGTGCATGCCCAGAGACCATGCCCAACGCCAAAAAGCCCACACACCCTTGCCCTTTGTCAGTTGATCTGCAATGTGTCCTGGTAGCCTCAATAGACCTCTGGCCCCACTGTCTAGACTGGCCATGGAACTTACTTTGGCCAAAGAATGTGAACAAATGTGACACCTGCCACATTAGAGAAGCTTTGAATTCAACATTGTGGTTCAGTGAGGCATCTTGCTTCTGCCCTCTACCAAGAGAACAGCATGCCCGGACAACTGCTAGTTCTGGGAGGGGAAAACCCATCCATACAGGGCCCTACAGCCTAAAGAGCAGCCCTGTGCTATACGAGCAAGACGGTCATTGTTGAAAGCCATAAACACTTGGAATTGTGTGTTACAGTAGCAAACCCTGCTCTTAGTCATCTGAGTTGCATAACTAGTGGGTTTGAGCTTCAACTTCCACGCATAGCACAAATGTGGTCCTCCTGGGGCTCGCTGGAAGGGCTCAGGTGACCAACAGTGACACTCAACATGTTTGAGCTATTTCCAATCACACAGAAAACTGGACTTAATGATAGTCGATAACTGATGTATATTTGGATTTAAGATATTCTTTAAACAGGTGCACCGCTGGATTGTTTGGACCATTCTATATGCTAAATCGAATTGAGTTATCTGGGTTCCTTTCTAGTTGAATCTGGACACTCTGGTATTCATTCATTATCAAAACTTGTTTCTGCAAAAATTCATTCTGCAAGTATCTACCAGGCACTACCCGTATGCCAGGAACCATGTCAGGCCACTCTGTTGCTATACACTATGTGAATTTCACTACTGTCCAAGGTTATTTTCATTTTTATGCAAAGTGATTGGTATTATTACTATCTGCAATTAGGTGTGCAGCTGGTAGAGCAGGCTGAGGAGGCAGAGGGAGAGATGTACCTTTCTACGCCATGAGGGCTCTTTCCTCTATCTCCTGGAGAGGCAGTTTAGTGCAGGAAAGTGAGAACACAGCCTCTGAAATCAGACTGCCAGCTCTAAACACACGGCTCTACCCGCTCAGTGGCTATGTGCCCTTGAGCAAACACTCTCCAAGCCTCAATTTCTGCTTCTGTAAGAACATCCGTCTCACTGGCTTGTCCTGGGGAAGAAGTAAGAAATGCACGTAAAGCTTCGGACCTGGATCCCGGCACTGAGTGAGAAATCAGTACTGCATTCTTGAGTCTCACTAGGTCTGTGCCCATGACCGTCAGGGACAGTGGTTTCACCTGACTTTTAACAGTTTTACTTCTCCCAACGTTCTCCATTCATAAATAAACTACTATAGTTGAGATACTGCAGGACTTTCTCTCGCTAATTAAATCCTACACATGAGGAAGAAGTAAATGCAGCCCATCTATGTTTTGAATATGGGTTTCCATGAAACACGGGATCTTTTCTGTATGGAAATAGCGCACGCACGCACACACACACTAAAGAATGGAGACTTCTTTTTTTCCTCTTTTATCCTGTACTTTTTTATACAAGAGGCTATGTCTAGATTTGCCCATGTGCTTGTCAGAGAGAAATTAACATAGGAAATTTTCCTTCCTTACTCCCACGCAACACATCTGCCAATCTAACACTTACAGACGCAGTGAGCCACGAGGAGGCTACAGCCTCAGAGAACAAATAACCAAATTAACAGAACTTTAGAAATAAGAACAAGTGTTTGGTGTCTGGCTGGAAACAACCTGCAGCTAAAGAGCTCTCTTCTCAAAGATCAGACACCTGCCAGGACGGAATGCAGGATTTGCAAAGTCTGGAAAGATCCGAGCCACAGGCGATCCTTCTAGACAAATATTTTTTTTTATTTTAATTTTTTTATTATATTATGTTAGTCACCATACAGTACATCCCTGGTTTCTGATGTAAAGTTCGATGATTCATTACATCCATTTTCCATCTCTGCCTTGACCTCTACCTCCTAAAAGGTGAGCTAGGCCCCTCTTTTCAACTTCCGCTAGTGACTTCCTTGCAGACACAAAACTATTACAGATACAAAAAAAGAGGCAGAAACAGAAATCTGGGGAACGGTTAGGTTCACTGCATTAGCACTGAAATGGTCATAGACTCTAGAAACAGAAAAGACCTAAATAGGTTACACAGCCACTTCTCTCCCTGCAAACAGTTCAACTTCCAAAACAGGAGATTCTCTGTCCTGTTTGCAGGTGGAAGGTACCAAATATTTTATTGAGGACAGACTGTATGCCCTGCCTTCAGAGAACTTACACTGATTATGAGCAATATGACTCATCATTCATTCATTCAACAAATATTTATTGAGCACCTACTCTGTCTAGACCCTATCCTAAAAAAAAAAAGATGATTTTATTTATTTACTTGAGAGAGAGCACGAGCAGAGGGGAGGGCCAGAGGGAGAGGGAGAAGCAGACTTCCTGTTGAGCAGGGAGCCCGACTGGGGCTAGAGGAAGAGCAGACCCCCGGGTCCCCCGGCCGTAGGGCTAGCACAGCGGGCTCTTCTCCAGACAATTCCACGTTACCTCTGAAACGGAAGAGCACACGTGAACACAGTATTCTGATAAGGGTGTGATAGATGGCCAGCGAGGAGATAACTCCCGGTTGGGCCATGTCCTGCCGCTACGGATACACCGAAGCCCGCCTGTTTGAAGGAAACACCACAGTCCTACACTCGGCATCCAGAGGGATGCCCAGATCTTCCCAGGCACATTTGTCTACGCCCATGGCAGTCTTCCCATGTAGGACGTGTGCGTGCCGTTTCTGTCCAGCTCGCTGCTCTGATAGAAGATTCTAATACATCGTTTTCAATATTCCCATCATTCGAGGTATTAACAAATCCACCAAATTTGGTGTTATCTGTACATGTTACAAATAGACTCATCTCAGTCATAAATAACACTAGTCATTTAGGGCACAAATTCTAGGACATGAAGAAAGGCTCTCTTCCCCTTCAGGAATCACACGAACGAGGCACCAGGAGCCGCCGAAATGGAGGGCTCTATCATCACCAGAAGACCTCACTGCTCTGAGCTCTCGCCAGGAGAAGCACACAGCACCGTGCTTAAAGCATGGGGCTCTGTAGCAGACCACCAGCTCTTCCCATGGTACTTCCATCAGACACTGGATAAGTGGCTTACTCTCCGTGACTCAGATTTCCCATCTATAAAATGGGGATAACCCTAGGGCCTATAGCATAGCAGTGTTCTGACGATGAAATCAATCTGTGCATATAAACTATTTAGTAGAGTGCATCCATACTCAATAAATTTGTACACATGCTCAGTAAATTTCTCACCATTTGTGGGCCAAGAATAATGCTAAGCTCTTTGCATGCTTTTATTTTCACTTTTTAAAAACAAATAATCATAGGTTCACAGGAAGTTGCAAAAATAGTAGAGTGAGGTTCCATGTACATTTCAGCATTTCCCCTGATAGTAACATCTTTTTCAAGCTTTATCTTTTTTAATTGTCACATTTTATGAGGCAAATGTCCCTATCGGCCCCTTTGCACAAATAAGGAAACTAACTAAGGCTTGTAGAAGTTAGATGACTTGCCCTGCGTCATATAGCTAGTGATTCCAGAAGCTACATTCTCAGTCACCCGCCACATCATACCACCTGTGGAGAAGGACAGGAAAGACGGAGGGAGGAAGATTCTCCGGGAGAAGCCCCTGAACCCTGAAGTCCAATAAGCTAAATACACTCCTAGCAACAGGGGCTCTTAGGTAGGTGGTCAGGATTTCCTGATAAACATGTTACAGAATAATTATAATTATAGCAAACATTTATATACCACATACTGTGAGCCAAGTACTTCACATGTATTACCTAATCCCTCAACATCCCTCTTAGGAGGGTCCTATCATCATCTCCATTTTATTTCTTATTTTTTTAAAGATTTATTTATTTATTCTAGAGAGAGAAAGAGTGACCTAGTGGGAGGTGGGGAAGAGGGAGAGAGTTTTCAAGCAGACTCCCCACAGAGTGCGGAGCCAGACATGGGGCTTGATCTCACCACGCATGAGATCATGACCTGAGCCGAAGACCAAGAGTCAGACGCTCAACCGACTGAGCCACCCAGGTGCTCTTCATCATCTCTATTTTAAATATAGGAAACTGAGGCACAGACAGGTTAAGTAGGTCACCTGAGGTCACACAACTGGTAAGTGGGAGAGCTGGGATTTGAACCCAGGCAGCCTGGCTGCAGAGCTCATGCCCCTAACCACTATTCCTCTTGCCTCTCTAAAACACCTAAGGAACCCCAATGGACTCCTGCTTTTCCCCTTCTCACGTGGCTCCATTTGATGCCATAGAGGTTAAGTGTCATTACTTTACTGCTCGTGCATGAATACCTTGTCTTCTAAAATGGCTCCGTGGGAGGACCAGGAGAGGCTCCCCCTTTCACTTTTCCTGTTGCTTCCACAAGCTTAGTCCAGTGAGCAGCACTTTCTGCGTGCTGAAACTCTGCGAGACGCCCCTAGGACATGCTTGCTGCGTCGCCCCTTCAGCTCCTCCTGGAGCCCCGGTGGTCACATCTCAAGACCCTGGGCACTTCTCACTGCCTTTGTATAAACGGTGTATTGCTCTAATTTGGGGCCATAAATCAATCCCCACCAGGACTAAAATCAGTCCTCCCCCAATCATTAGAAATCCTCTCCTATCTTCTTCAAGTTCTCAAAAATATTTTCAAGCACTCTGCAATGGTAGTTGTGCTTCTAAAGGGCCCCCAGATACTTCGGGAATGAAGAAAGGAAATATTTTATTAGGAAATAAGAGATGTAAATGGCTGCATGAGATGGGGGGAAATGACGGTTCCTTTGGACAGGGACTCTCCCAACCCTAAGTGACAGAGTGTTAAAGTCACCCAACGACCCTCGCACTCACTGCCACAAAGACTCTTTGTTTGGCAATATGATTCTTTAGGCAGTGAAGCGGCTAACTCAGCATGAATGCTCAATTCTAGATGAATTCAGCCCTTGGAACTCACCACAGTCTGGACAATACCCTGAATTTATTACTTATAAGATATATTTGTCCAACGCTTTCCCTACTATCCCCCGTAGCCAAGTACGTCCATAAATTCCACAGCTTTGGCTCAAGCTGCTTTTGGAAATAGCATTCTAACTTCCTGACACCAACACTAATATTTTGGCTGCTTCTAATATGACATCCAGACTTTTGAATTTCAAAAACAATGCCTGGGACAAGGGAGGGACATCCTGTGGCATAAAAGAAGGAAAAATATCTTTTTATTCCCGGAGAAAGCCTTTTTTACAAAGGCACAAGCATCTTTCGCTAACAATGTTAAATGTAAATGTTAACATAGATGTTACTATGGTGATGCTCACATTTGCAAATTCACGTGAGATGTTAGCATTGTGTTGTACTGCAGATACCTGTGAAAACATGTTAACTTCAGCTAATGAAAAATACAGAGCACTGTCTACACCTGACACTTGCTTTCAAGAGTCTCAATGATTTTCTGTAATTCACAAATGCAACTCAAAGTCCAGATTTTAATCTTACAGTCTCTAAAATTCTGAATTTGGCTACCTTGGAGATTTCCTGAGTCCTCTAGCAAAATAAAAATAATCACCCCACTTAAAAAAAATTCTACTTCTAAAATCTATGAGAACTTTCCATAAAGCATTGTTAAATGTTTATGGTCTTCTTGCCTAGGAAAGCCCCAACACCTCAGAATTCAGTTCAAGAATTATATCTTTCCAGGTAAATACTTTCTTACAATCTTTTCTGCTTTCTCATTTCTTTTGAAAGATTTAGAAACTTTTTGCAATGGGATTAGTTAAAACTACACGAGATCCTTAATGTCACAAGATCCTGAACTGTATACTTAAAGATGTTTAAAATGGTACATTTATTATATTTCACCTCAATCAAAAGATTACCCGATAGTACACATAACTTTTAATTAGCTTAATCCCTATTTAGAAAATCAAACCAATTACCAAATAAAGAGAAAAACAGACCTGCATGTATTTCTTATTTTACTCTTCCATCCCGTAGAAACACGAATGTCTGTAAATTCAATCAACTTGTGCTTTCCCTGCTTCTGCAAAAATCCGACCTATATGACCCCATAATTTCATGCGCAAAAGAATGAATCCTAGCATTCACAGGACCTTTTTTTGAGTTTTAAATACACAAATCTGCTATCCTATAGCAATCAACAATACGGTTAACCGAGAAGAGCTAGTAGCCTACATATTTGAATAGATTTCACCTTGACGTAGAAGGTCATTTTATTAATAAGAGGAAAGGTCTGAGGCTAAGCCTTGAAGGGAAGGATTCTTAACCCGAGGGCTTCCAGGGAGCCCCAAACCGCTGAACTGACCCAAGAGCTGTACATAAGCACGTGCAGGGATTTTTCTGGGAAGAAGGCTGATGACCTTCCTTTCAAAATGATGGAGAACCTGAATCTCACTTCCAAGACTGCCCATGCAGGACTGGGGCAAGCCCAGAATGAGCCTGTCCGGGATGCTCGCGAGCTCAGCACAGCGCACGCCATTCATTTGCACGATACCACTATAAAGAGAATCTAGGTATCCTCTGGAGGGGACGTGGCCTCCTTACGGAAGGACACAGCCATTAACCTAATTTGTTATTCCAGCACTCCCTCCGTCGGCGCGGTCTGAAAATGAAAAGGTGCTGGCCAGCGGAGAGCTTCATGGGACTGGAAACCAATGAGCCTTGAGCAAAAGGCCCCTGGTGGGACTCCTGATGCAGCGCCCCCGGGCTCATCGACCCTCCTTCCGGCCACAGCAATTATGGGAAAGACCTGGGTTACCCTGGGAAGACCTGTGGTTCTAGGGCAGGGCCATCACGCAGAGCTAGCGGTTGTCACCATGTTACATGCGTGACCACAGCTCCCTGCTCTTTCTCGGCGGCTGCTGAGTCTCATTACCAAACTCACTCGGCAGGTGAAGGCCTCCTCTCCTTCTGCCAACCCCACCACCTGCTACTCCAGCCCCTCCTTGCCAACTTAGTCGTTCGCCCCCCTCTCTGCACTCCCTCCAGACGCCTCTGTGCAGGTGATTTCCCTGCCCAACTTCCCTCCAGAGTTCTAAAACGGGGTCTCTCACCTCACTGGAACTTCTACATCTGGAAATTCCACAGGCACCATGGAATCAACACAACCCAAACTGAACTCATCATCCTTCCAAAGCAAACCTGCTTGGCTCCCCTCTTTCCGTGAACAGGATTGTGATGTCTTTAGGAGCTCAGCTTCAAACCTTCACCCTCCCCTTTAGTGAGTCATGGAGCCCTGCAGACCCAGCCCCCACGAGGCGCCTGGCATCTGGGCCCACCACGACGTTCTTGCTCCAGCCCTCATGACTGCTCACGCGTGTGCTCCAGAACCTACTAACTCATCCTCGCATCTCCCACAGGGTCTCTGCCTCCACTCCAAACCATCCTACTGCCACCAGATCAATTGACCTAAAGGCTCAGCCCAATCTCACCCTTCCTCACAGGAAAGCCGCGCTCTCCTGCGGCGAGTGAGCTACGGACAGTAATAGACAGGTGGCATTGAGCACTTGAGTTACTGTATGGCGACACGGTACTGAACACTCAACAGGTCTTATGTTCATCTTCCAAACAATCTCAGACGGTTATACCTTCATTATCTCCATTTTACAAATAAGAAAGCTCTGGAGGACAGAAACATTAAATAAATTAGCCAAGGCCCCACAGCTAACACCAGGCTTCTACAGCCCCTTTGCCTGGCATCCAAAGGCCTCCCACAGCGCCACGGCCATCTGCCTGTCCTGCCTTGTCGGCTACCACTCCTTGCCCAAGACCCTGGCCCACTTCACACCCACTCCATTCTCGCTGCCTCAGGTGCCTCCAAATCCACGTCTCACCCAACTGTCCATTCAAACAGTACACGCCGAGCAGAAATCCACTGCGTGCTAGACTCTCGGCCACTTGGCCAGACCTTTGGGGTGCATCACAGAATGGAAAAAGGGAACAAGTGGACAGAGAAGGGGAGGCCCCTGCCCTATTCAGCTTACAGTCTGAGGCCAGAGACAGACATTGGTCAAGAAAGCACATATTTGGGGCACCTGGGTGGCGCAGTCGGTTAAGCCTCTGACTCTTGATTTCGTTTCAGGTCATGATCTCAGGGTTATGAGATGGAGCCCTGTGGCAGGCTCCATGCTGAGCGTGGAGCCTGCTTAAGATTCTCTCTCTCCCTCTGCCTCTGCCCCTTCTCCTGATCTCTTTCGAAAGAAAGAAAGAAAGAAAGAAAGAAAGAAAGAAAGAAAGAAAGGAAAAGAAAGAAAGAAAGAAAGGGAAAGGAAGGAAGAAAGAAAGAAAAGCAAGCAAGCATGTATTTGTTTACATCTCAGCCTTTCCTCAATGTTCATCCCAGTGTCATCTACTCCATTAAAACCTTCTGGAACATACCTTCTCCCCCTCCCTCCTTCACACCTCCACACATGCTAGCATTTTCCCCGTGGTGCCCCCTTACTCTTGCCTTCTTCCCAACGCGCATGCTTACCTAATCTCTTGGGACTAGGAGGCAAGCTCCCCGGGGCGGGGCATGTGGAGGCAAACCCTAGGCCTGCCTCTTACTACCTGGTGACTCCCAGAGCCTCAGGTTCCCCATCTGTAAAGCACTTGAGGTCGACATGAGGATTAAGTGGGATCACCGTCTGCAACTCCCAAGGCCCTGCTATGGCAATTCCTTCCCGTGTGAACACGACCTTCTCCCAGCTTGGTGGCAGAGGTCCTCCGTGCTCAGTGAGAGCCAAACAGCTAGCAGAATCCTTCTGTGTAAAGATCAGAACAAGTAAGCTGTGGGAGAAACCCGGAAAGCTCATTCTCGAAAGGCTCTGCTGGCAGTCGAGGAATGGACGCCCTGAGCAGGTCCTCTCTCCTGAGACCGTGGCCACCCAGACAGGGCTCTGCCAAAACATGTCACTCCAGGATTCTCTCCATCATGGGGCAGGTCCAGTTTCATTAGGCAAATGGCTCGCTCCGTGCCCACGACAAAGGAGGGAGAGACCCAAGTTGCCCTTCTTCTTTAACCTGGCTGCTCCTTATAATGGAAAAGCTTGGAGACTGCTCGTCTTCACATGGCCCAACCCACACCGGCAAAAACTTGATAAACCAGGTAAAATTGGGTGAGAGATCCATTTTCAAAGCACCCAGAGGACAGTAAAAGAAAACGCGATTACAGCTATTACTGTGGCCTAAATGATTCACAGAGTTGTGTTTTCAGTGACCCAAATACAATGTTTCAGGGCACCTAGAAGCATTACAAGGGGCACTAGCGGGAGGTTGCCACCAAGTGGAAACCATCTGATCACATGAAGTCCTCATGGGGACTTTCGGAGCGGGAGAAAGGAGCATGCCGGGGCCCCTCCAGCCAGGGATGGGGCTGCTATGATACACCACAGCCCTGTGAAAACAGACCTCAGCTCCCAAGGGGGTTCTCACCTGCCGGGGGCCCCTGTAGGAGGGAATGCTCATGCCTCGATTCCATGCCCCTGGCCTCAGTCTGTTCAGAACGTCAGAAGAGCTCCCTGGCCCTGAACTCAAAATGCAACAGAACTACTATATATAAATATATGATTTATAAGCGAGCTTCCCTTACTTTTAGATGATCGGCAATTAATTACACAGTAGATATAATACTGCTTTTCTTTCCTATTTTCTTTTTGTTGTTGGAGGCTGTGAAATCTCAGAGCTGGATTTTTTTTTTTTTTTAACAATCCTTTGGCTTATGTCTTGGCAGTGTCAAAAACCACATGCCATGCATTGTCCCTGGCACCCCCCGGACTTACGGCTATTCATGATGGGTACCCTTGGCTCAGTCACATGCTGCTATAATTACCGGGAACAGAGTACGTGTGTGCAGAGGAGTGATTCTGGTTTTCCCGAGTCACTGCTATTTCCTTTGCCCAAAAGTCCAGTGCTCCCTCAGGAAAGATGTGAGCCAGCCAACTGGAAGACGTCAAAGCACCCTCCCTCTCCACAGCACATGTCACGTCACAGTTTGTTAACATCTCCATCGGAAAAGGACACTTGTCAAGGTCACTGAGGGCCACCAGCTGTGCTCTGAATCCCGAGTGGGAGCATCTGTGCATGTCTGCACACGCCAGCCACTCTACCCGGCTGCTGTTAACAAAGCATGTCATTGCAAGAAGCACGGTCACTCAATCGAAGAATCTTTGGAACTGGTGCTCACCTGGTCCACTCCTCCCACCCTCGAAACCAAAACAAAATAGTCCCAAGGAGATGAAGTGGTTTGCCCGGGAGTCTGCAGTTGGACAGCTGTTCCAGAATATCTCAGCCAGGCCGACCTCTCGGAGCCCAAGGATTCTTGCCTTAGTCATGACTTTTGACTTTTTCTTCCTTTATTCAGAGAACATCTATGAGTTTCTGCATTTAGGCAAATACGAAGCATTATCCAAGAGGGGCTATAATTATTCAAAGAAAACTAGCCTCCTTTCAAGTATCAGGAAAGACACATAACGGTCTTTGGTATTTAGCTTGCAACCCTGTGCCCACATAAAATTAAAATTATTAGTTATGAGGGCCAACTTAATTCAATTATAAATTCTTATTACCCAAATAAGTCTCAAGAAATAGAGGGATCTTGCCAGCAGTGTGCTAGATTTCATGCCCAAACGCAAACCTGCCATCTGCCAAGGCACATGACAAGGTTTTCAAAGAAAAGTGACCACAGGCCATTTAAAATCTTCATTAGAAACAGACACCCTGCATCTTGGGAGGTGAGATGACAGCAACAGTAGGGCTACCCTCCAAAGTGGATTTTAATGCGGAAGGAAACTTTTTTCTTTACTTCCCACTTGATCAGCAGGGACAGTGCTCCTTTTGGAACAACCATCTGGATCCAAAAACATAAAAATGATTCCCCAAAATTGCACATGCTTAAATGTCAAGAGTTATGGCAACTTCAAGCACAGAAAAGCTGCTTTTCCTACTACGTTATTCTACATTGTTTGAGTAATCACCATAGGTTGAAACAGTTGGCTCATGTCAGTGGCTTCAGTGGCATGAAAGCTATTTCTCCATTCATAAAATCGTGTGGAAATAGCTCTCATTAGATTTCTAGTACAAAACAGGTCTGCTTCCACGCAATCTTAACACCTTTTATTCTATCTTAGAGGAAGTCAAATTTTAAATTAAATTATAATGGAAATTATCCAGGAAACCACCTCCTATTGGAAGGCTCCCAGACAAAGAAAATAAATTGCTCAGGAGCTTTCGCAGCAATGCAGACGAATCTCAGCTGACTTAGGAACTCTTCCATAAGCTTTACAGCTGCTATGCAACTACTAACATCCTTAGAAAAAAGCACTGGGCAAATACATTTGCTAGACAGGAAGCTTCCTGAAGTAAGGACTCTACCCTGTTCTCTTTCATCCCACACAGTCTCTTACTGAAATGACATTTTATTAATAAAGGAATGAATAATGTGATTATTCATTAAACACAATTGTCGAGCATCTACTCCGTCAAGTACTGGAAATACCAAGATGAGTAAGACAAGTTTCTTTTGTTTGCCTGACATGTTTTCGCTTACTTAAAAAATTAAATATATGCAGCCAAAGAGGCCTCACACTGCATCTTACACAAATTTCACCAAAAAAAAAAAAAAAAAAAAAAAAGAAGGTGCAAGTGAATTCTGCTCCTCCCAATGGCCTTTTATGAGGCCAATTCATAAGATCCTCTACTTCAGTGGATTGTTGCTGGCTGAGCATTTCTAAGGGCCTAAAGGGGACAAAAACTCAAGCAACATTTCTTTAAAAAGCCAAAGGGAATGTGCCAGGTAACTTGTTTGGTTTATTGTGACTGGCAGTTCAGACTAAATTTCCTAAGGAGTTGAAGTAACCCTGGATACCCTCAATAGTTAGGAGATTTCAACATGACTCACACTAATAATAACGTAGCAATTTGCTCCCTAACCCCAACAGATATACTAAGGTCATTAATCCCCAATCTCGAAAACAGAATTCTCATCCACAGAGCAGCTCCTTCGCTCCTTCCTATCACTGACACCTTTCCTTGCATTGGATGTGGATTCCGGTACTGCCATCCTTGTTACGGAGGTGGGAAACCTGAGTACACAGTTGACTCAACAAAGCTTCTCATCCAGTACTGGGGGCCTGGCACTTATCCCCCCTTTCTGTGTGGTTCCTGAGAGGAGAACATCAGGGCTGGAATCCAGGCTCTGCCTCTTAGACCAGCTGAGTCATCTATTGGATGGGTTGCTTGTCCCCCTGCACCTTGCTCACTTCATCTCTAGACAGGAGTAGTAATGACACCTCCCTCGGACAGCCGTTCTGAAGATTAAATTCAAATAATACTACACAGAGCCTGATGCAGGCACTCAGGCACTACTACCCATGCTCGCACTCCTTTCCCCCTGCGTTCCATATATAATCTGGTAGATGGGAGTAGGTGAGCCAGCTGAAGACAGCTGCTATTTACAGACGACTTCATCAAGTAAATCAGCAACACGACAACAGCCCTGCAAAAGCACCACACAATAGCACATCGCAACCTGGCTGTCCAATTAACCCTGCCACACCAGCTGTCAGATCAGTCTTTCTCCTGGGACAACTACCCAGCTCTGTATGAACGGAATTATTTATCACATGCAGGAGATAGTCACAGCACACATGCCCTGCCCAACTGTACTCTATACAAATACCAAGGCTTTGGCAGGGGCTACCAATGATTGGCAATCTTAGAATAAACCATATGTGGTAGACAGAATGATGGCCCCCACAAGAAGTCCATGTCCTAATCCCCAGGACCTGTGAATCTGTTAGGTTATATGGCAACAGAGAATGAAGACTGCAGATGGAATTAAGGTTGCTAATCAGCTGACCTTAAATAGGGAGATTATCCTGGATTATTCCAGTGAGCCCAATGTAACATCAAAGGTCCTTCAAAGTGGAAGAGAAAATCAGGAGAGAGAAGCAGAGAGAAGGCAGCACCAGAAGGACTCAGTCCAATGTTGCTGGCTCTGAAAATACAGGAAGGGACCGCAGGCCAAGGACAGCCTCTAGACACAGGAAAGTTCAAAGAAACATTCTCCCTTAGGGGTTCCAGAAGGAATGAAGCCTGCCAACATCTTAATTTTAGCCCAGTAAGACCCGTTTTGGACTTCTGACCTCTAGAACTGTAAGATAATAATGTGTGCTGTTTTACACCACTCAATTTGTGGTAATTGGGAGCAGCAATAGAAGTTTAAGGCAACATATTACCCCGTCAAGATCTCTTGAGCAGAGATGACATAAACCCTTAAGGAGAGCCTTTTCTCAGACATTCTCCTTTACTTGTGATGAGTGGCTACTATTCTGATCTTCAGGTTTTGGTTTGAAGCTGGTTACCTCTCTCTTGTCTTGATACCTGTGCCTGAGTGCCCCTCATACAGATCCAGGCGGATCATCCTCAGAAACTTCCTCAAGGCATTAGTCAACCCCAGACCGTTCCCTTCTCCTGCCCACCACCATCCACACAGGCTAAGATGACTCAGACTCAACATTTAGATTCCAGTCATTCTGATAATAACAGTCACCCACCCAAGCATGCACACACAATCTCATCACCCCTGGAAGGGAAGGAATTAGAGGTACTGCATGTGGAAAACTGTGACTCACTGTTCCTGTCAACCAGGTACATGGCTATAAATGTCACTCAAGTGAGATCATAGCAAGGGGCTCAGAGCCACAAAGGATGGCACCTGGAAGGCAAGGGCTGGAAGCTGAGACTTCTGACCATTCAGATAGAACCAAGTAAGGAGATGAGATCTGGTGTGAGGAGAAGCACCGGCAGCACTTGAAAGGAACACCATGTGACTGACTTCAGTGAACACCCAACATATTCGGGAAGGTTGCTAGTGAACATGCAGAAGATCTGGCCTCGGTCCAGCAAGCTCACCCATGGGGCCACGGCCATCAGCTGCAGGGGGCACACTGGAAGGAGCAGCTGAGACAGTCACGGCACCCTTTTACGTAGGAGTGCCTGACTTGCACAGAGACTTTTCTGTAAAAATGGGAAATTTCACCCTCAATTACTTGTCATTCCACCTAATGACACATATTAAAGCTTATCTTTTCACAGGCTAATTTTAGTCTGATACCAGTTCACAGATCGCTAGTTTAGAAAAACACTACCCTGCTTTGCAAACCCAATCCACTCCCCCTGGCAGATTCCTACGACAGAAGAGCTGGCAAGGCCAGAGAGAAAAGACGAAGCCTAGAGGCCCACCATGTATTGTCCTTAGAGGTCAAAGTCAAACAGAATCCTGATTAAGAATTGTTACCAAAGGGGCGCCTGGGTGGCACAGCGGTTAAGCGTCTGCCTTCGGCTCAGGGCGTGATCCCAGCGTTCTGGGATCGAGCCCCATATCAGGCTCCTCCGCTATGAGCCTGCTTCTTCCTCTCCCACCCCCCTGCTTGTGTTCCCTCTTTCGCTGGCTGTCTCTATCTCTGTCCAATAAATAAATAAAATCTTTAAAAAAAAAAAAAAAGAGTTGTTACCACATTGTAAAAGAAGGGAGGTCAATTTCATATCATATTTCTGATTCTTACTCCTGCAGGATTAACAACCCTGGCAGATATGCTTCTCTGAAGTACAATCCAAGGCAGCTCTCACTGCGATATCTCACCATGCATCCTCCCCACGCCTGTGGACCCCTGCTCTCATTTCCGTCTGCCAGCCTAGACCCCCCGGGGTCATCACTGATTGCTCTCTTGCCATTGGCTTTGGCTTTCCAGCCACCAGATTCTGCATTTTCCCTACTAAATCTTCCACTCTGAATGAATCAAGCCAACCATGCCCGTCGACACACCAGCCCAATGCTCCGATGCCCTGCTGAGGAAAACCACAGAGCAGAGAGCAGATTCTCCAAAACATGAACTGTCTCCTGTCCCAGAGGCTCAGGAATCTGGCCTCACCCTCATAGATGGGTTCGCTTCCTATTTCATGGAGTAACACTTGTAAACCTTGAACTCTCAACCCTCCCATCTCTTCTCACTTGGCCTCTGACAACACCGAGAAGATCAAGGCCATCAGTGAGCGTGCCCCCTCCCCCAGTTGCCTTTGCACCTCTCCTTTCTCCTTTCTCCATGTCCCCTTGTCTTGGGGCAGGTGGTGCTCCCCTGTGTAAGGCTAATGCCACACACTGTGCCCTTCCTGGGGCCCCTCTCTCCAACAACTCCCTTTCTCACTAATATTTTCTACCTTTCTCTCTAGAATGACTATTCCCGTATCTTCTCCTCTAGATATTATCTTAATTTCTCCTTTCCGTTCATGAACAGGAAGTCTACAGTAGATGTCACCATTTCCTAGCCCTCGGACACCCAGCTTTTACTCATCAACCTCCTCCACTGCTATCCCCATTTCCACTAAAAATGCTCTTGTTCAAGGTACCATCGACCCCCAAATTGCCAAACACAGTAACCCATTTCAATCCTCTTCTCACTCACCACCTCTGTGAGATTTGACTCTGGTTTCCACTCTCTGATACTTGAAACTCCCTCCTTATCACATGGTTTCCAGGTCCCCATGCTCTCCATTTTCCATAAATGATTGCTAAATGAATGTCCCAAACCATATTCATTGTTTTTTCCCTCAAACCTGCTCCTCTTTCTGGAATTCCCATCTCAATGAATGGCACCATCAAACCACCCAAGAAGAGCCCTCAGGGTACCCTACATGACCCTTTCCCATTCCTCACCCCCTGCCTCCATTCAGTGGTCAAGCCATAGAGCTTTTAACTGCACAATGTCTCTTGTGTCTTTTCCCTACTTCCCAACTCCAGGACCATCACCTGATGTCTGGCTCTCATCACCTGAACATGAACCAGCACAATGGCCTCCTTTGGACCTTCTGCCCCTGGTCTGGCCACCTGGGATTCATTGCCTTGGCACCTGGCAATCTGACTTTCCCTGGCTCTTTAGGAAGAAGCAGGGCACTCGGTGGGGATCCACTCAGGTCAAGGGGTCAAGGAGCCTTCCATGAGAGAGCGACTACTGAGAGGAGCTTGGAAAGAGAGTAGGGGCTGTCCAGAGTGATGAACAGACAGAAGGTGCAGGTGTCCAGCATGCTAGGCTGGGAAGGGATATGGCACACTCTAGTAGCCAGCATGGCTGGAGCCGGGAAGCAAAACGTAGACTCGCCTGAGCCTGGTGAGGACCAGGGGCCAGACTGCCCAGGACCTGGGGACGCAGGTGAGAACAGTTTCCTCTTCAGAGCATTGAGAAGCAGGGAGTTTGACGTGATCAGGCCTGAATTTTTAAAAGATCCCTCTGTAAAAATGCTAACTGATGAAGCAATAATGGATACCTGACTAACATGATAAGATAGATCTAATTAAACCTAAAACTCAGTATTTATAATAGGAACTCTAGAAGCATTTCGCTACTCAGAAACAAGATGACATGTCCACTTTCGTGGTTCTCTGAGGAGATGGCCAACGCACTTAGGTCAGAGAAAGAAGTTAGAGATTTAAAAAATCAGGAAAAAGATAAAGGGGCATCTGGGTGGCTCGGTTGGTTGAGTATCCAACTCTTGGTTTTGGCTCAGGTCATGATCTCAGGGTGGTGAGATAGAGCCCCATCCAGCTCTGTGCTAGGCATGGAGACTGCTTAAGATTTTCTCTCCCTCTCCTTCTGCCCCCGCCCCCCACCAGGCTCACTCACCCTCACTCTCTCCCTCTAAAAAACAAAAAACAAAAAAAGGGGTAAAACTGTCACTATTTGCATATGATATTCTCATATAGCTAAAAACCCCAAAAGAATCCACTAAGAAACTATTCAAACCATAAGAGAATTCACTAAGATGGTAGGAGCAAATTCCTATGTAGAAATCAATAACTCGCTTGTATACAAACAATAACCAGTTAGAAGAAGTATTAGAAGAAAAGGCCTCCATTTATAAAAGGAACAACAGAGTGAAATTGTCAAGAATAAATGTAACAAGAATTGGACAAGAGCCATAGGAAGAGAATTTAAATTAACCTGCAAGATTCAGGGGAAGAGCTTGAAAAGTCTACAGGCAGGAAGGTTCAACAACATAATGATGTCGATTCTTCCTAAATTAATCTATAAACGTTAATGCAATCCCAATAAAAATAATAGGATTTTTTTAAAAATTCAGAACAATCTTATTTTAGAGTTCCTATAAAGGATCCCTCTGACTGTAGTGTGGCCATGCATTGAAAAGTGAAAGCGGAAGGGGCTGGGGGGACTGGCCAGGCTGTGCAGTGGTCCCCAGTGAGAGCTAAGAGAGCCGGGCCCAGGGCCTGGCCTGGGGTCTGGGGCTAGAACGCAGGGAAGGGCATGTATTTGAGAAATACTTAATTGGTGAAATTCATAAGACATGGTGATTGGCTGGACGTGGGAGGTGAGAGATCTCCAATGATGGCTCCTGGTTTCAGGTCTGTATATTTAATAATGAATCAAACCTCCTGCCAAAGAATCCCCCTCTTTCCTAAACTCACTGCTCGTGCAGTGTTGCTGGGCCAGGGGCCTGGCAACGGATTTAGCAAGGCCCTCCACAAAGGCTCGTTAACCAGCTGTTTGCTCACAGCAAAGTGAAGTACCAATTTTGCCTCCTGACTCTGTTAATTAGGTGTTCGGCATAGGTCTTCGGTGGACAGAATGGTTTTCAGCTTCAGAAAGCCTGCTGACCCTTGTTCTTTCCCTCTCAGTGCTTCTTTTCCCCTTGTGATTCAAAACTGTGCTAGAAAAAAATAGGGCAATGATTATGTTTGAGTTTGACCTAAGCAGACAGTGTTTACTTAGCTGGGGCTGGACAACATCCCTGCAGAATCCTGACTTTCCTATTTAACAAACAAACAAACCCTCCGTGGTCAACAAAACCCCTCACCTCCATGGCCTGATGCTCTGTCAAGAGCAGCTTCCCCCTGAGGCTGGCTTTCTCCTCTGTTCAGAAATCCTTCCAACGGATTTTCAAACAGAACAAAGTGAGTTTAAATGTGTCACACAGTGGTGGCCTCGCCAGCCTCGCCAGAAATGATTCCAGTGAAGGCGTTGTTTGATATGAAAAAGAAGTGTTTGTTTTCAATACAAGGCATGGATGGGTCTGTTAAAACTCAGGTGAAATAAGCCAGTGCTTTGGGTGGAACCAGTTTAGACCCAGCTTATTTCCCATAGCTGCCAGGTCGGGTTTTCTGCAGTGTCTACACAAAGCACAAGTGAGGGGCCCGAACCAGGGCTTTGAAACTTGCCCTGCACCAGACTGCCTGGGGTCTTAGCGCAGAGTCTGAGCCTGGGGGTCGAGGCTGGGGCCTGCGCGTCTGTATTTTTAATGAGCTCCTGGGTGATGCCATTCTACAATTCCACAGATGGCACTTAAGTGTAGCAAGAGTTTCAATGATTGGGCTAGGCCGGTGATGGGTGGTAAGGAGGGCACGTATTGCATGGAGCACTGGGTGTTACACGCAAGCAACGAATCATGGAACACTACACCAAAAACTAATGATGTACTGTATGGTGACTAACATAACATAATAAAAAATTAAAAAAAAAAAAAGACTTTCAATGAGCTCAGCAACTCACGAGCTACATTTCTCTAGAGCTAACCTGCGGATTGTAATGTGTTCTCCTGATTTACAAAACAGAGACTTTGCTACTCTCTTATGTCAAAGAACCTCAGATATAACAAGTGAATTTTTTTAAAATTTTTTAAAGATTATTTATTTATTTGACAGAGAGAGAAAGCGAGTGCACAAGCAGGGGGAGTGGGAGAGGGAGAAGCAGGCTCACCGCTGAGCAGGGAGCCCAATGTGGGGCTCAATCCCAAGACCCTGGACCTGAGCCGAAGGCAGACACCCAACCAACAGAGCCACCCAGGTGTCCCACAAGTGAATGTTTTAAAGTCTCTTCAGACTTTAAACATCTGGAGGTGAGAATACCCCATCCCAATCTAATCCAGACATTATACTTGCTTAAAAAAAAATTCAGAGATGCCTGGATAGCTTGGTCAGTGAAGCATCTGCCTTTGGCTCAGGTCATGATCCCAGGGTCCTGGGATTGAGTCCCGCATAGGGCTCCTTGCTCAGCAGGGAGCCAGCTTCTCCCTCTGCTGCCGCTTCCCCTGCTTGTGCTCTCTCTCTGACAAATAAATAAATAAAATCTTTTTAAAAATACTGAGAAAATCCTGCAATACCTAGTGAAACCTCACCAATTTGGATTAAATAAAAGGAAAGCTTTAATGACGAGATTTTAAAAACATAATCAAGTTTATTACTTTCAATTTCAAAGGATAAACAAGTTTCAGGAGTTTGAAAATAGTTTCCTCTTTTAAATATTTCATGTATTTCCCTTTGGATCATGGTGACCTGTTTCATTTACACTGTCTATGAAAAAAGAAAACACTGGGTCTTCCCAGACCCCACACAAATTATCACAGACCCTCAATAAAAGGAAATAGAATTTCAAAAGTCCTCCTACACTTAAAATGAAAAGCTTCTAAAACTTAAATATCACTGTCAGTTCCTTTATTAAAATCCATCCTTTTAGTGGGCTTCATTTAACCCGTTTTTGAGGTAGAAAAACTAAGGCCTACAGTCACAGGAAAAGTCAGTAGAATTCAAGGTCAATGCCATATTCAGGACCTTATTAAACTAAGGAATGTCAATTGCGATAAATTCTACCCACTCAAGTACCAGCTGCCTTGAGGGAAGGTATGTGTGTCTCTTGACAAACACATAATCTCACAGTCTAGTTGTTTGGCCTTGGAAAACATTTTCCTTATCAACCGAGAAGTAGAATGCATACAGAAGAGTGCATTAACTGCTTTTTTAAAAGAAGGGAAGTAAATAAAGTACACACATTTAAGCTGTTTTTCCTATAACTACACAGATCGGGGCGCCTGCATACAAAAGGCCACGGGGTAGTCATATTGTGAAAACAGCTACTCTGTTTTGCAAGGAAATATGCAAAATACAGAATAAAAAGGTATATAATAAAAAATACAAAAAAGCACAGAATAAGTCTATGCAAATGCCTTACACATACTGTCTTTTTCTGCTCCTGGTTGTGATGAATAGTGCTTATCCTGTCTGTCCTGATAAAGGGGGGTGGGGGGTGTGCCTTAAAAGCATGAGACATCTTTAAAAATCATGAAATGAAAACGGAATTTAAAGTATACCCAAATATTAATGACTCATGAGAAATTTTCAGTTAACTTGGGTTTTATTAAGACTAGCAACCTTTGGGGCATCTAGGTGGCTCAGTTGGTGAAGTGTCCAACGATTTCGGCTCAGGTCATGATCTCAGGGTCATGAGATCGAGCCCTGCGTCTGGCTCAGTGTGGAGTCTGCTTGAGATTCTCTCTCTCTTTCTCCCTCTGCCCCTCCCCCTGTTCACATGCTCTCTATAAATAGATAAATTAAATAAATAAAATCTTAAAAAAAAAAAAACTAATAACCTTCTATTGATCATCTTCCCACCATATGATCGGAGCTAATTGCCTGCCTGGGTAACCCTGCACCAGCTGATAAGGGAGTTTAGCTCTATAAGGATAAACTGGTCCCCTCTAACTCATTTAAACCTGGGATGGGTGGGATGAAGGCACAGAATCCAGACATCAAGATGGAGTTTTGAAAAGTCTGGACTATTCATTGGACAGGTATGGGAAACATCGGGCAGAGAGGAAACACAGTTTGTGTGGCTTCTCTGCTGGGAACACTTGGACCGATGTCATTTATCTTCACAACATGGAGTTAGCTGAGTTCCAACCAATCCCACATTCCGGGGCTATTCTTAGCCCTTTGATTAAGAAAGCTGAATGAACTGTACCAGAGGGGAGTCTCCATGTGCCTGGAAAACACTCTTCCTACGAGGCTGAGGCTGCGGAGTGACCCACTGGAAAGGGCTCTCTACCAGACGCATGGGTTCCGGTTACTCCTGGTTCTCATCAATTTCCTTACCTGCACAGTGGAGATAAATTAGTGGTCCCCACAAGTTGTTTTATGAGGCCCCTGAAACCTAGAAGGGGTTCAATGAATGCTGACTGACCTCTCAGATGAGGTCATTACGTCAAACATATAACCCAAATGTTACTTATTATTATTCTTTTCATACTTTTCCATCAAGTACTCTCACACAGTACTCCAATCATTCACAGTTCACTAAGCAGGCAGTTGGTTGTATCTTGATTTCACTTTTGGACTCAAGTTGTTGGTAGAAAGTCTTAATTTCTACCCTGGGCTCTACGCTGGGAGCCGCAATGACTACAGTAGGATACTATACTGGTGGGTGTCCAGCACTACACATCTGCCACAACCCACAGACCTGTGCTCCACAAAAGGTGAACCCTAAAACACACAGCAGACTTTGGTTACAAATCATGTATCAAGACGGGTTGGTGGGTTGACCAGTTGTAACAAATGCACCACACTACCAGCAAGGCCATCGATCAGAGGGACAACCCCAAGAAGAAGGAACCAGGAAATCAAGCCCCTCACTTTTGTCCCCCTGGGAAGCCCTCAGCCCCTAAGCAGAGAAACACTTGAATTTCCAGCCCTGTGCCCAGCCTGCTGCGCCACAAAATGGCCTCCACACCCATGAGAACACTTCAAATTTAGCGCAAAGACTACGCTACGTATGATGTTCTAGCATCTTTTCGTTCAACGACTCAAATTCCTCAAGAGTCCATTGGAATGCTCTGATCACTAAAGGTCTCTCCCTGCACTTTCAGCTTAGACCACATGCGTGGGGCTCCTCGGACTGACGAGGAAACACACACACACCTGCTAAAATTATTTGGAAACAGATCTGTTTGAAGAAGTTTGGCAGTACACGCACTAAAATGTTTCTGGGAGGTGGGGTAGGCGGCGGACAGCAAGACCCAATTCTCTGTTTTTCACTGTGGAGTAAAAAGGCACACTCAACGTCATGAAGCAACTTAATCATTTAAAAGCCTCTGTCTGCCCTCAAAATACGAACACGTCTTGTCCACCCACGGTTTCAGTCCTACATTTTTTAAACCTACCATTTTCCCCACTGCCTTGGTCGTCCTTTCTAGACAAAGCACACGCACACCCGTGTCACGCTTCATTAACACAGCCCAAAAAAGCAAAGTGCAACACAGTCGGCCTACGAATCACTCTGGAACAACTATTTGGCACTCCTTCTTTCCCATTCATGCCTACAGAAGGATAAACCGGGGCTACATCTCCATAAGGCAATCTGGGAATGAATTGAACTGCAATGAGTTCAGCTTTCAAACTGCTGACCCAGTAACCCCATTTTGGGGGCTTTATCCTTTTAGCAAGTATGAAAGTTGACCTCTCAATATACAGTCCATCACTGGCCCGTGAGTGGTTTCAGAATGGGTAACGGGAAAGGCGAGGGCATCTTCTGGGAAGGACATGCTGAAAGCAATGGTCTCATTCTTCCCCTGGATGTTGTCAGGTCGGATATGTCCGCAGGGAATCTGTGCAGCCAACCTGGGACCACATGGAGCATGAGTACAAGGCACGAAAGGGCCTGTGACCTCAAAACCTCACTGGGTTCATGAACCAGCACTTCCTGGAGCCTGCCTGACCTTGGGCTTTGCCTGCGGAGATAATGTCTTTATCATATAAACCAATGCAAGCCATTGTTTTCTGTAACTTACAGCTGAAGTCATCTGATACAACCCTACAGATAAAGTCACACATTTGTGCCAACATGTGTGTACAAGAATGTTTACTGCCGCCCAGTTAATAATAGCTAAAACCTGGAAACCTAAACGTTCCTCCTGGCTCAGTAAATCATGGCCCATCCATACTATGGAACACTATGCAGCCCCTAAAAAGAGAGAGGGGCTCTGTATGTGGTAATATGTTAAGATACCCAAGGGATATCATTAGTTGACAAAAACAAGGTACAGAACAGTATACATGGCATGATCTCATCTGCATCATACAGACACACACATACTTTCCTATATATGCATACATACACAGGCTTACATAGAGGTTTCTGGAAGACACTGTGAAACTGGTAGGGCAGCAAACGGGAGATGAGCTAGTTTTCACTTAATAGCCTCTGTACTGTTTGAATTTTTAGCACAGCATGAATTACTCTTGTAATTTCTTAAATCAAGATGAAAGATACTTTCAAAAAGAGCAAAACAACTCAATCAGACCATTCACAGAAATTCAAATGGAAAATATACATTTAAAGAAATTACTGAGCAGAAATTCATCCGAATCAGACTTTATGTATGATTTGAAGGTTAGCCACAAAAAGATGTTTGCTTTTTAGTCCTCTTGCTCCATTTCCTCTAAAACCTTTTCATCTTCCTAGCTACCAGCTGTCAGTATGAATTAGGGAACTACAAACTCATTGTCATACAGCCTGAGCAAAATAAATTTAAAAGACACACAAAGGCACACATAGGTACCCCAAAGCCAAATATAACTTTTCCCAATGATCCACACCTCCATGAACCTCCATGAAACCAAAGTTGCTGAGAATATTTTTAGGAATAACTTTAAGAAGATCCAGTTGTATTTATCTTTCCAGACTTACTTTTGCAGCCCAGCTTACATATGGGGCATTTGTGACTACATTCACTCAGCACAGATACCAATGTTGAATTATGTCCCAGTGTCGTTATTAAAAAGAAAGACCCGTGGTTCAACTCACCACCAAAAAAGTAGTCCTATGTCAATGTGGAATAACATTCTAGAAACACTGTGCTTTGGGGAGGCTGTGGTCCCCACTTTGTAGGGGGCTTTCCTGACTGAGGCTTTCTGATCAGCCTCTTGGATCATGAGAATCTCTCTCATCTCTTTTGACACTAACCCCAGTCTCCAGAGTTTGACTCCACGCCTTCGCTTGTGTGTTGCCTCCTCTTCAGAGCTGCCCCCGCCCCTCCCGCTCATCCCTAGTTCACTGGCGGCATTGTTCACCTGTCTACATCTCCACCTGCCTCCACTACCCCCACGTGGTCCCCTGGGCCCAGCACTCATTTTGTTCTCTATGGTATCCCTGGAACCTGTCACCGGGTGTGGCATTTTGGAGAGAGAGAAATCCATAAAGGGATTCTGATACTGCCCCTCATGAGCCCAGGTAACTTGGGATGAGCTCCTGAGGGACTGTGAGCCAGGGTGTCCTCTGTTACCAAACGGAGGTAATCATGCACTGTTTCCAGTTGGTCCGGGTAGAGACGGTGGTAGTAAAAGTCATAATCATGATAATCATAGATGCTGAATAGTCCTGTCACCTGGCACGACTGGGCTCCACCAACTCACTTCAGCCAGAAATAAGTCCTTCTGTCTGAAGATTCCTTAAATGAATGGTCCTGGCCACATGCCAAGCAAATGACCTGCTGCCCACCCGTGCGGAAGGTCCAACCTTCTCCACAACACGCTGTCTCTCTAACGTGGACAGCCTGTGTAGCTCTAGGCTCAGCGCTCTGGAGCAGCAGGATTCCGGCAGGTTCCGGGGAGGTGCACAGAGGGAGGCAGGGCAAAGGCAGAGATGCAAGTTCTCTGGACTGTGCATCCCCCTTCGCATGTAGCTCAGAACAGGTTTGGGGTTTTCTGGCATTGGTTTTAGAGCCAAAATCCTAGCAGGCAAGAACCTTCCCTAGCAATAGTCTGAGAATTGGGCACAAGCCTCAAGGAAGCTCATTTGAAACTCTTTCCCCCAAGCCCTTCCCCTCTCCTCTCACACCATCTCCCTTCCAAGTGAAATTATTTAACTTAAAGGACCTTTGAAAACAGAAGGCACAATCCTTAAACTCTTCTTGAGTTCCTTCTAGATCGATGATCTCCCCACCAGCAAAGGCAGGCAGCACCGTTGATATACAAGGGTGACCTACTTTAAGGCTTTATATAGGTTCACTGTACGAAGCGCTGACCTGACTCCTCACAGTACCTTTGAGTGATCCAAGAAAAATAAACAGTTCTGGAAAATCGAAAATCACGTGCCTAAATATATACAAAGAAAAAAATCTCTCCCAAGAAAACAGGACTGTTTTTACCGTTAAAGAGGGGAAGAGGAATTGGGAAGAGTGGAAAGCAACAGCTAAACGCACTTCCTTTTAACCACGACGTCATCCGCCCTGGCCAGGCCTGAGGTTTCCAGCTCCTGCCCCCACAGCTTTGCACAGACGCAGGCTCCCTGGGGACCGGGACTGCCTCCCCACCAGGCCCATCATCTCAAACGCCGCAGACAGAATATGTTGTCTTGGTAATGTTTCAGGTCAGAAAATTATACCTCCCTTGGAGTTCTTTCTGCCACCAACTTTTTTTTTAATAGAAAACAAAAAAATATTTTGAACCAAAAAACAAAAATATGACAACTTAAGGCATATGCATCCAGAGTGCGGTCACCAAAATGGTAACATAGGAGACCCCAGCATCTGTCCTCCCACAAACAGCAACAATTACACAGCTATCCATGGATGAAAACAGCCCTGGGCGAGCTCTGGAGTCCACGGAAGAAACTTCAGAAACACAGGGGAACAAAAAACCTGAGAATAATTGTGTAGGAAGAGAAGGAAGTGCAGCTACATTGGCCGGCACCATCCCGTCCCCGGGCTGGCATCGCTCTGTGCCGGGGGAAATCACCCAGTAGAGTTCCTCGCCAGGAAAGGGTGCCACCAACTCTTAATCTACTCTAAAGCATCAAGATTTGTAAAAACGGACATCATATTTCTGAGCTCTTTTCTCATGGGCTTTTCTCTCATGAAGCGTATCTTTACATAACACTGCCCTACGCTTCCTGCCTCTGTCAAGTCATCTGAGCACAGCGATTGGTTATTTTTAATACTTCCCTATCCCTTGCAAAGCTCTTTGACAAACTGGCCATAAAGACAGCATCAGTGAATTGTGATGATAGTGTTGCTTACTAATATTACTTAAAGCTATCTAGAGCCTAGCACAGACTAGAACACAGAAGGACTTAAAAAAAAAGTAGTAATTCATTGAATGGTGTATTTGATTGAAGATCTGGTTGAGTCCAAAATATCAGTGGCATAGTTCTCTTGCAGTAAGTGGGGCCAGCCCAGCACCCCACCTTTTCTGCCAACACCCTCCCATTATCCTCTCCATGAAGTCTGGCCCTTACATCCTTGATCCCCGTAAGAGTGATTTTGGTGCGATAGCTGGAAAACCAAATAAAAGTACAGAAGCGATGGGAAGCCAATCGAATGCTATCAAAACATCAAGAAAACATGGGGCTCTGATAAGAAGAATGAGAAGAATTCAGGATTTGGTCAGGCAGTTCAGAAACTTGTGGACAACCTGCGAACTTGAACCAGAGGGATGGAGACATGAACAGAGTCTTCCCAAATAGGACTTTAAAAATGGAAAGAAGTTGTGAAAGAATTTCCTAAGGCTGTCACTTGAACTCAGAAAGAAATACCACCAACTAAGTGGTATGGACGCTGAGTATTCTCTGACCTCACAGAGTCTGTAAAGGGGGCTCGGGTAGAATCATCCTCACAGAGACAGCCCATGGGCTTCTCGGCCCGGATGGAAATCTCTGCCTCCAACCACAGCCCAGCGGAGATGGTTGGCCCCTCACTGCCCTAAACTGTCTTCCCGGTAACCTCAAACTAGCAGTCTCGGCACTTCCCAGAGGATTCCCCCACCCCTCCGGCAGAACACGGACCGATGCAAAATACCCTTTTGGGTTTCATTTCAAAGATGGGAGGAGAAGAACTGGCAGCAGGAGAAACTGGCTCCTGTCGTCAAAGATGCTAGCTGGCCTAATTTTATAGACTCTCAGATGGTCGGGGCTGGAGGAAAGCTTCCAGGCCACTCAGCCATCATTACAGATGATGAAAGGAGAGCCCAGAGACAGATGGGGAGCTGGCCAAAGAAACACAGCTGAAGAGCAGCAGAGCTAGGACTAGAGCCCAGGGCTCTCTCCCTGAATCTGTTATGCCTCCCTACAACCAAGGGTCGAAACTCGCTTTGGATTTTATTGTTAG
The DNA here is from genome assembly GCF_017311325.1 of Ursus maritimus. Lineage (NCBI taxonomy): Eukaryota > Metazoa > Chordata > Mammalia > Carnivora > Ursidae > Ursus > Ursus maritimus. The sequence continues at coordinate 60,570,440 of NW_024423675.1, read as the reverse complement.
GGAAACAAGCCACTCAGCGTTTCATGCACAGCGGCCTGCCGTCGGACTTATCAAATCACCTTTAGACCTTCTCCCTTACTTGTGAAAGGGCAAGAAGTACAGCTCAAAGTCCTGTCCTGTTGACAACCCCAGGTCTTTTGTTCTTGGAAATCAATGGACTGATGGAGGTAGTTGGCAGTTTGTCTCCCAGGTGACGCCTTCTCATGCAATCGAGAAGCCCAGAAGAACAGGGACAGGCTCAGTTTCCACCAAGAAGACCCTTGCCAAAGGCAGCGGATGGTCCCCAGCTGCCATTTTGGGCAAGACCTCAGAATTCCTTCACAGTAGAAGATTCTAGCAGGTGTGAGGGAAATTCAGAGTCTGCCCCAAGTTCATTGAAAGCGCAACAGGGACCCCGCCTGCGGGCTCTGCTGGGGGGAAACCAGCCTGGTGGGGAGAAGGGTAATTACGGGTGAAAATGGTTGTTCTGTGTTTCCGCTCTCTGCTCTGCTCAATCATATGACGTGGTTGATGACATTCCTTGTTTTTCTCCTTTTTCTTACGTTCTCCCTTCCTTGGTAAAAACTGTTTAAAGATCCAGGTATGGCATTTAATTTTGTCTAACTCATCATCGCCAACATTAAATGCTTTGGGAAATACTGTTTACTTACCGAAGTCCCCAGAAAAGCCCCGGATAGCTTCCCCATAAGCAGTGGGATCTGTGGTACTAAATATGATATGATATCACTATCCAGGCCAAAACCCAGAGAGATCAAACGAGAACACTGGGAATTTTAAAGTAAGCCTTTTGACCACAGCTGGCTACATTCTGGACTTCCATATTGAGAACCTGCTATCCCCCAGCTTCTCCTGCAGGCCACGTGGAGAAGGTCCAAGCCCTCTGCCTGGGCTGTAGAACCCACCCCTGCTGCCTTCTCAGGAACCCAGCACTGTCAAATAAACTGACTTTCTCTTAGAGTCAATCGGATCCTTGGGAATTTACTTAGGTGTCTACTATTTTAAAGAAAAAGGCTTCCCAGCCTCATACTCCCCTTCCAGTGGCTGACCTATTCTTTCCTTCATGGTCAAACCTTTAAAGAGTTGGTTACTTCCTGCCCGCCACTCATTCCTCAGCTCACTCCAATCTGGTGTCCCTGCCACGGTTCTATCACAATGGCCCCTGTCAAGGTCACCAATGACTTCCATGTCACCAAATCCAGCAGTCCTTCTTAATGATGGCATTCAATTTTGTCAACCCCCACCCCTGAAACACCCTTTTCCCCTGTCTGTGCCCCAACAGCAGCCCCTCCGTTTTCTCCTCCTCCCTCTCTGCCACTTCTCTGTATCTGTAACATCCCCCCTCTGCCCAGCCTCCACGTGTGCCCAGAGGCTTCTCCTTCATTGTAAACTCTCTTCAGATGCAATGCCCACCTGAAATACACAGATAACTCACAGGGTCTAAGAGAAGCACTCAAATTCAACAAGTCCGAGCAAGTCCTCACTTGCTCTCTCTCCTCCTCCCTCCCCTGCACCCCCATTCAACGCTGCAAACCAAGAACCCAGGAGTCATCCATGACCCCTCCCGTCCTTCACCCCCACCCTGATATCTAGCCTAAGCATGCTCAGCTCTATCTTCTCCAAGGGGTCTCACACCGTCCACCTCTCACCATCTCTGCTGCCATGTCTGGTCCATACGCTACCGGGTCATCTTCAACAGGCTCCTAATTCCGCCCCCCAACTCCTGTCCCCTCTACTCAGCTCCCCACCCTTAAACCAGAGTCACCATTCCAAAGCACACTTCTGATAGTGCTCTATCCCCTCTGAGGGCTGCCTGCTGCCTACCTAAGAGGCCTGCACACCCACCTTCTTTCAGTGCTGCCAGGAGAGCCTCCCCTATTCCCCAAATTTGCCTACTTAATTCCTCCACACTTCTCAGACCTCAGGCCCCTGGGGAAGCCCGCCCTGGGCCGTCCCTTGCAGGCAGACATCATCGCCTTGCTACACTCTCCTAACACTGTATATACCTGGCTTTTATTAGAGCTCTTCACAGCTTTAATTTTACAGTTGCTCATGTGATTTTCTGGTTAATATCTTCGCTCATCCCTACTCCTACGTCAGACATGAGAACGTGCTTCCCACACCTGTAGGAGCATAATGGACTGAGGCAAGCCCCAGCGGCCGCCCTTGGAAATCCATCTCAGCGTGTGTGTACGCTGGAAGCCATGGCTCCTGGAGGGCTGCCTAGTCAATGACTGAACGCAGCGAAAATGCTCAGACAGACCCGTTCCTCTGACTTTGTCTCAGGCACACTGACTTTGTCCTCTGAATTTGACTCAAGGACTCCCCAACAGATCTGCCACCTCCCTAGACCTCAGGGGATGCTTCTACACGAACTTCTCTCCCTCTCACCTTCACTGAGGGTCAGATCTGCATAGTCTAAAGGCTCTCCCCAAGTTTCCAGCTTCCTCCCCATTTTCTCTCCTCTTAAGGCATTTCCCCTAATAAAATCCTTGCACATCTGAGCCCTTTGTATCTGCTTCTCCAAAGACCCAAACTCACAAAACCCTCAATCTATAAGCCCCACGAGTGCAGGGACCTTGTCTGTTTGGGTTGCCAGTTAATTTCCAACACCTAATGCAGCCATGCTGAATGCATATTTGCAGAATAAATGAGTGAATCAATTAATATATAATTTCTGAAGGAATCAAGAAGACAAACTCATCCAGAATCTCTTATTGATTTTATGCCCCCTACTTAGTGTCACCTATATCGACATAAAACACTGAGTAAATTCTCAAGGTGGTCAGTGAGTTAGGGCAAGTTCCCAAGTGACTGGCAGGAAGTCACAGTGAAACCTAACCCGTTTGTCACACCCCAACGTGAGTGATGCACTAACTTCTATGAATAGTAAATAAGTACAGAAAAGAAATGCGTTGGATACCCTTTGTGATGCCATTCCACACTGCCGGCACTTGCTTGCCTTTCTGGAGCAGAAGGAATACAGTGGCATTTAACAGACAGAAAACTTGTAACCTGTAGCAAGAGAAGGGCCCGTAAGACACAGGTGGAGCCCTGAACAAAATTTCTGGAGAAAGAAAAGAATAAACTGTGGGTACAGAAGAGTTTTGAGGTTCCATGAAGACATGCTTTAGACAGAAAAAGACATTTTAGAAAATGCAGTGTAGAAAGCTTTTCAGCACCCACACATCCTTCCCACTAAGTATCTGAATGTGAGAAATTTTTGGCTGCCTTCTGACTTAAAAAATGCTCTAAAAGAGAGATACCTAAAAAAGAAAAAAAAATCATCATTCTGAAAGAACGCTGTCTGTTGCTTCAGGTAATTTTAAAACCGTGAACTAAGAAATTCCCCTTCCTGAAGCAAATTATCTAAGGCAGTGACATCACACCCCTGCATCCTGGTAAAACAATCAGAGAAACCGTGGGCACCTGCAAGACACCAAATGGAATGAGGAGAGGCAATGTTCATTAGCCTTCTCAATACACATCGACCTTTCATGGCCTCTCTTAAGCAAAACCTCGGTAGTTTAGAGAGCTGTCCTCCACGTGTGTGACGTCATAAAGATGAAGTCTTGACCTGATAGGCAGAGACAGGGGAATGATCTCCCACTAGGGTCCCGAGTCCCCATTGCTTCTACAAATATGTCATGTGTCTCCACGCTGTACCAGGCTCCGTCCTCAGCCTTGGAGAGGGCTTATCTCTCTCCCTCGTTCCCTGTCGCCCTCCCTTCCGAGGCTGTATTCCTCAAGTCCCACTTCAAGCTGTCATTCAGAAGGGCGAGCTAACCACCTTTCTCTTTGGTGACAATCCCCAACAGTTAACCTCACGGGCTCCCTCCAACACGTATATTTGAAAGCTGTTCCAGCTGTAGCCCTTTATCTTCCCTGTAGATCTTATTTTTCAAGTCTTTGTGCGTACCGGTGCTCTCCTTCAAGGTTGCTCGCAGAATTGCACGTCTAAAATCTGACATGGTGCTGTGCTCTGACTCTGAACCGTGTATCTCCTCGGGCCCTCTCCCCTCCCCCGATGGGCTGTGGTGCTCCTCCCGCCCCCGTTTACCAAAGTCCTGGCAGCTGTAGAGGCATTTTCCCCCGCATCTCCCAGCTGAGAGAATTCCCATTCCCAAGTGTGCTTCCTCACGCACTCACGATAAACACTCAACACACCTCAGATCCAAGGCCCATCTTCCCGCACACCTGCCCAGCTCCACGCGAGCCCCTGACAGGCACCAAGTGCACACACGTCCAAAGACTAGAGTCTCCACCAGTGCTTGAGATCAGAGGCACCTGGAAAGTTCCTTTTAACTCTTTATGTTGCAATAGTTATGGGCTCCAAAAAAGTTGTAAAAATAGTGCAGAGAGTGTTCGATCTTCTCAAGTCTCTCTGCTTTGCTTTTCTTATTCTCCAACCTTAATCTTCTTGGCACAGGTCTTACTCTCTATGTAAGAAGGTACCCATCGCTCAACCTGCCCCAATACTGACACCACACAAAACTAAAAGAAGACGGTTGGCACAGTGCAATGAGCTCAACCACAGGCCCTACTCACACTGCACCATTTTTTTTGCATGCATTCCTTTGATATATCCTGTGTATAATTTTATGACATTTCATCCCTTAAACAGATTAACCAAGATACGGAATGGTCCCGGCAGCACAAAAGAACCACTGGCCCTGCCTGTTACAGTCACACCCGCCCTCCAGGCCCCTAACTGCTGGCAACCAGGTGTCTGGTCTCCGACTCTACAGTGCTGTCATTTTAAGAATCCCATATATGAAATGGCATCGCAGGGTAAATACCCTTTGGAGATTGGCCTCTTTCCCTCTTTGCTAGCTTTTAAGAAACGGCGTCTCCTGAGGTTTACCACCCTCCCCCCACCCAACCCAAGCCTGGGATTCTGAGTCACTACATATCAGGTGGGACCCCAAAGACAGCATTTTAAAAAGCTTCCCAGGGAATGTCCTCATCAACTGTGGTGGGCAGATGGATGACCGAGGTGGTAAAGGTGGATTCAAATACCTTGCTAAAAGCAGGACACAGCACAGCCACCACTTACTTCATCTGCCACATCACACAGGGCTTCCGAGAGACCCGGAGGAGCCCGACGTGAACTCTCCCTCGTAAGCTTGCATTAGCCTCCCCAGAAGAGAACACTACCTGCCCTGCTTTCTAGAGAAAGGAGCCCAAGGGAGCAGAGCTCGCTGCATGAGCCACGATGTGGGATAACCTGCTGCTGCTCGCCTCTGGAAGGCGGGTCCAAGCAGAGCTTCCAGAACCAGATACCTGATAAGCCATCACCTCAAAGCCACAGAGCCCCTCACAACAGGGCCCACCCAGCCCAGCCTCAGATGGTGGCACCCCCACCCTCTGTGTGGATTCAACACACCCACTTCCCCGGGGACGCAGAGGCAGAAAGTGCTGGCTGTTCCTCACTGACTGTTTGCCTCCTCTTATGTAATAATAGAAGGTTTAACGGGTCATGCAGAAGCACAAAGCAAAGACTCATTTCCCAACTGCCTCTGCAGCGAGGTAGGACTATGACCCGGCAAATGGGGTGCAAGTGGGATGTAAATGGGATGCCATGCAGCAGCTCTTAAGGAGGCAGGTGGGGGTTCCTCTTTGCCCCTTCTCCTTCTCTTTTCCATCCTTGTGCCTGGAGCTCGCATGGAACAGCCAGCACTCTGGCTGTCACCTGGATCTCAAGAACAAGAGTCACATCCTGGGGAACAAGGAAGGATGAGCAGGGGCCAGCCCAGCTCTCGAAAGACCTCGTGGCACAGGGCCACTATGCCCACCTGCACTGCCAACCTGTGACATTCTCTGCGGGAGAAATACAGACTCTTATCTTAATTAGCCCATTGTTATGTGGGGGCTTTCTAGTATCCACAGCAAACCTAATCCCAGCTAAAACTGATGTATAAAACTGAGATACACCCGACGTATCACATCCATGGAACAACATGACTTCCTAAAGACTAATCATCATGACTCCATCTGACTCCTTCTCGGGCCTATTTCTACATTTGACCTTTATCATTTCTCAAACAAAGAGCTTCATATTTCCTAGCAACATGACAGCACTTGCAAGAGCACAGAGCACTCGCATAAAAACAACCTGCTTCCCGATGATCTGATTCCTGAGAAGCCAGCGATGAGTTTATTTAGCCAGGTGGCCCACCCAACCAAAGTTTATTTAGCTCTCAGTTCACACGTCATCCTAATCAACCGGAAATAAATATGGACACGGGGACAGGCAAACAAGAAGTGCCTGTCCCATCAAACTGTAATTAAATGAATACTGAAGCACCCAGTTCTGCCCTTCTCGAGGGTGAGGGCACACCAATTTCATCACCATCGTGTGGCCAAAGCACCAACAGTAAGTTTCAGGGGGGCCCACCCTTCCTTCTCCTCTAGGGCTGAGACAGCTACCGTGTCTTCTCAGAGGAAAAATGACTTGGTCTGGGCAGTCTAAAACAATTACTTCAGGAATTTGATTTCATAATGGGAAGAACGCTAAGAGTTAATTTTCCTTGCAGGGTATTGCCAGGAAGCTTTCTTGCATCCAGGCAATCCTGACTTAATGAAGGCCAGCAAAACCGCAGAAGGATATTAAATGGCTGGACCTTGATCCAAATACCACCTGTAAGGTGGAAGGTTCCCTATCCAGAGACCACCTCTGGACTGCTGCCTGTACACACAGGCCATGCGGGGCAGGGAAAGGCAAGGCACCACCCCAGTGCCAGAGGGGGCCTCAGGGCAGCCCAGACTTATGGAGCTGGCTAGAGGGGTGGGGGAGGCTGAGGTCCACAAGGGATGAGAACAGCTCTGCAGCCCCGTGGTCTGAGTTCACATCCTAGTTCTGTCACTTACTAGACGGGTGGCTGAGACTAGGTGTCCACCCTGAGCCACAAGAACTGCTTACATTACAGGGCCACTTGTTATAAGGACTAATGATAGATAGCAAAATGTAATGCGTGTCCATTACATTTATGGAAATACTATTATACATCCAGGGCACTGTCAATCCAAGGTTGAGAATGGCACTGTTACTATGAAAAGCTAATGCATGTATTAATGCCTGACATCCAGATATCTGACAAGCAGGACTCTATCTCCTTTCTCCCTGCCTCCCTTTCTGAACTGCAGACAGGCCCAGGCCCTTCTGCACTTCAGGCAGATAACTCAGTGGGGACTTAGCATTGCCAGAGAGATGGAGAGAGCAAAGGACTAGAGAAATACGAAGCAGGGCTGCATGTTCAGTTGCACAGTTTGTGCACTGCACAAAGGCATTACAAGAAAGGGGCACTATTTACATTGCAAACATCATGGAATTATGTCTTTATTTTGATAATTTCCCAGCAGAGAAATATCTTTGTTTTAATAAAAATATTTATATGATGACAATTATCTGACAGCTGGAAATAAACCACCTTGAAGAAGGAAAGACTCTCAAATTTACACAAAGGTGCCATACAAATTAGTGGTGGAGCAATCAGGACTCTGCTGGGGAACCCCTGGCTTGAAGAGATATTCCTTCTGAGTCTGGAAATATGCCCTCTCCTAATTCAGCAAGCCAAATTCCATCTAATCCTTGGAGCAAAATTTTTCTGAAATCATATTCAGCCAAAGTCATATTAATTCAATGTCCTAGACTGTCACCTTCACAAACTCAACATGACAACTATGATCCCACTTACAGCAATACCGATGGACCAAAACTGCTTCAGGAAGGACCGAACAGACACGTGGGTCCCTGTGACTCTGGAATCTCTTCAACCTTCTTTCTCCTTCCTGTGCACCTTCCTCCTGGATCCCAGTCTCTGCACCTTCCCTCGCCGTCCCCAAACAGCTCCCTGTTTAAAGACTCAGGCCTGGTGAGGAAGTGATAAGCTAATGCATACTCTGGAGCTGGTTGATACAAACTTAATGCATTACCTCTACCACTGGGAATTAATGTTTAAAAGACTGTGACCTCAAAGGGATAAGGTTTAGCTCAATGAAAGACACCAAGGGTGGTATTATCCCAATCAGAAGGAGGAAAGAGAAAAGATAGCAGTGGTCAGGGTGGGTGGGGCTGGGGAATAGTTACCCCGAATTCTCAACTGATACCCCATCTGAGACTTCATCGTCATGGAGCAGTGCACACCCCTCTCCATAACACCAACTTATTACAGAATCATGGCAAAATGTCTTTGCTTGTACACTGCTTTATTTATAAGGCCAATCATCATGTCTAAGCACTGAACTACAGTCTTACTTGGAAAGCGAAAGCAATGCCAGGCTGTTATTAAAAATAATCACAGGGCCTCCCGGGGGACTCAGTCGGTTAAGCATCCAACTCTTGATCTCAGCTCAGGTCTTGATCTCCGGGTCATGAGTTCAAGCCCTGCACTGGGCTCCATGCTGGGTGTGGAGCCTACTGAAAAACCATCAATCATCATCATCATCATTTATTTTTGAGTAAATCATTGGTCAAAATCCAGTTCCTTGTGCAAATACAAATGCATTATGGTTATGAACAACACAACGTACTTTCCTCCTTCCCCTCCTCCTCACCACCACCAAGACTGTCGGTTTACTGACCAAATTCCCACACTCCCAAAGAAAACAGAACATTAGAAAAACATTTTTTTTGAATCTACTTGGGGGAAGGTTTTGCACTGGATCTCAGTGATACAAAAATGTTCGCAGATGGGTATCTCTCCTTGTGTCACATTTCTAGATTCAGACCCTAACGTAATATATTTCTGAGCCGCTTACAGCCTATTTTTTAATGAGCCAGGAAAATTAATAAGACAGGAGATTTGGCTTCACGAAGGCTGGACTCCACCACTTTTGAAGGCACTTATGAACGCTCTGCACCGACTGACTTGAGGGAATCAGTTTGGTTCGCACTACTTCTAATTTGCTTGTATATCTCATTTTCGGAAATGTCAGTAGCGCCTAAGGAATTCATGCATGAACTCTTAACTCCTGATGAGAAAATCCTTCAGGGGCTGAAGAGCACATGAGGAAGAGGTGAAATATGAACAGGTGAACTAGGAAGCTACCTAATACTGTTCGTGTCATTTTCCTGTAAATCTAAAATACGCTAAAATAAAAAGTGTATTTAATAGCAAGCTACCGGGGGCACCTGGGTGGCACAGCGGTTAAGCATCTGCCTTCGGCTCAGGGCGTGATCCTGGCGTTATGGGATCGAGCCCCACATCAGGCTCCTTAAAAAAATAAATAAAAATAAATAAAAATAAATAAAAAAATAAAAGCAAGCTACCTAACCAAAGAAAAGAATCCAACTTCCAGAGTGTCTGTGAGCCAAGCACAGGGCAAAAGGCTTCAGGTACCTTCCCTCCTTGGATTGCTGCCAGGAAACTGCCAGAAGCTACTATTGTCCCATTTTTAAAGGAGAAAACTGAGGACCAGAGAGCTGCAATTTTGAGGGAAACGGGGGAGAGACTCTGAAGAAAGCAACTCACAAATACCCACTATGGTTTCTGTCAGCACTGGGGGGCTTCTTAACAAAGCAACACAGAACGACGGCCCTCCTGATTCAGATAGGAGAACATAAACTTCTTTTTAGAAAACACCCATTGGCCGCTTTCAGCGAATACGGCTTTTACGGACAACACGCTCTAAAGATCTATAACTGAATGTTTTCTCATGTGTAATCGGACTGAAAGCAGTAACTGCTACTGAGGCTGTGTGCGGATTAAGTACGATGATCCATGAAAGCCCCTCGCGGGCACCCAGCCCTCACAGGCAGGCCCCACTGGGAAACGTCCTCATGGGGAACGCTGCTCTGTGCCGTCTGTGCCGGGCACCTGTCTGGGCACATGCCGGTGCCGGTCTAGCGGGAGCCCGGGACCGGGGAGATTTGCATGCCTGTAACGGGCATGCCGCCTTCCTCGAACGCCTTTCATTCTCCCCGACGCTGGTGGTTGACAGTGTATATGTTATGGTGTCACATTAGCTAATGAGATCATACTTGCTAAACTAAGCTAAGCTAATGAGCTCTGCTTAGCTAATCAGCTCCAAAGAAATGAGCTTTCTTTTTTTGGTGAACAGGCAGCCCCCTAAGTTATTTGAAACTGAGAATGCGTTTCCCCATAGAAAAGTGACAAAGCAAGGCAGAGTTCTCAGGGTTGCTGCACACCCTTTTTATTCCTTAAGGAAAGGAATAATAGCGCAGGAATTCTGGGTTCTAGGAGCTGTGGGTCCCTGGTACAGGGAAGAAAGAAACTGGCTGTTTTTCCCTCTCCTGGGTGCAAGTTTGGGTGAGGGTCAAAAATGGAAGAAAAAAATAAACATCGGTGACAATTTCATTCTAACCCAACTAAATGACCGTAAGTTTCACCAAGTGTATCTCTGGTTCCTCACCTCGAAGGCTATTTACTTTCATTATGGCATATGACAAATCATATGTGCTGAAAGGGACAACCCGAAAAAATTATATTAAAACCCCTTTCCCATCCAAGAGTGCTCATTGGGAATTCTGTGTTTCCTTGTATGTATAAGATCTAAGGCCAAATCTACGAACTCCAGTGAAGACGAGCATGAATTTCTTTAAGTGGGCTCCATGCATGGAGCTTGAACTCATGATCCCAAGATCAAGACGTGAGCTGGGACCAAGAGAGGGATGCTTAACCGACTGAGCCACCCTGGCGCCCCTAGCACGACTTTTTATTGTACAATGCAACAGTCCAGTCCGGAAAGCAATAGTGTATACACATCACCAGCCTGAGAGTATTAATAACTTCCAATGAGAGGTGAAATAGCAGGACTGGGGACGGCAGCAGCAGTTCCATGCCAGGCTGGGTGGGACACCGACAAGGGCTCAGGCGGTGGTTGGCACTCTGGCTCTATCCCAACAACTCCCTCGGGTGAGACCTCGGCGAATTACCCCCAGGGCAGACCACACATCAGCTTAGGACATCAGTACGGCAAGGGCGTGAAGACCAAGAAAAGTTCCGCTTCGGGGAGCTTATTCAGAATTCTGCCATTGTTAGAAGGTAAGTTTTGTGATTTGCGATTTATTTCTGTATAGAAGTTACATGTGGTCGGGGGGGCGGGAGGGATTGGCGCCAGAAACTTCTTTGTGTTTATGGCTTTTGAAAGGGTTTAATTCAGCCCTGGTGGTGACAACCCAGCTGATTCTGAGCAAAACTCCCCTAGACCAGACGGCATCATCCCCGGCCCTTTGCAGAGCAGTCTGACCAGTCTTTGCTGGGGGCCCACCTGAGGCCTGCGCCTACGGTAGGCACAGTGGGGGCACCAGGATCGGGGCTGGCCCGACAGCCGGTGCCCGGGGAAGGGGTCCACAGAGCATGGGGCGGATCAGGCACAGCCTGGAAAAAAGCTATGCCATGCAAAGAAGTGTACTTGGGCAGAGCTAGTGTCTGGGTTGGCTCCAGCCCGGCAGAAAAGCCCAGCTCCAGGAGCGGAAAGAACGTGGAAGGCAGAATTTCTGGTTCCAGATCTTTCTTCATCACAAAACCATTAGCCTTCTGGGGAGTCCGTTTGCTTCATATGAATGATAATAACAAAAACTGCTTTTGTACCTTTGAAAGAAGAATCTTAAGAGGGAAAAAGGCACAAGTTATAAAGAGCTCTCCGCCCATCTGAAGAAAAGGCGTATACATGCAATTACTTCTCATAGATGCTGCAGACACCTTTATTTCTTATCTCATGGCCTGGTGCTTACTCAGAGGCTCAGAAAATACTGACCTTGGCCCTGGCAGCAGACCACAGCACCTCAGTGGACACAGCACGGAGGTGCCACATGATATACGTGTAATCCTCAATACGTGGCACCTTGTGTTTGGCACACCGTAAATACTCAACAGATAGTTCTTGAGTAAAGAGGCCAGAAATATTAGCAACAGTAAAAGAAGAGTGAAAATCTCATGAAGAAAGATATGGGAAAAGTGTGGGGAAAACAGATGACCCAAAGGGAAAAGATGGAGGTCCCCCCCATTCAGAAGGATGGCATTTCCTATTGGTCGAAGTGCGGAAATCTGATCGAACAGTCTGCAAACAGACAGCTCAGTGTCCCTCCAGATATCGCATAGGTTCGTAGATGTCTTGATTACGGTGATCAATGGATTAGACCAGACGCTTCAACCAAAACCACTTTTCTTTGGAGGCTGAATGAACCTAAAGGACAACAGAGATTCTGGAACTAAGCAGGCTCTTTGCCAAACCTGCCCTTCATGTCCACCGCACACACAGTCCGAGCTCTTCCCCTTCCCTTGGGCTGCTCCAGTAGCTACCGAGAGCAGCCTTGCTGGTAGAGGAACCATTAGGACCACAGAACACCTTTCTCTAGCAACAACAACAACAAAACAAACAAACAAAAAAAAGGAAAATAAATAAGAATGACAATATTTGTTCCAAAATACAGAAGAAATGGGGCGCCTGGGTGGCTCAGTCATTAAGCATCTGCCTTCGGCTCAGGGCGTGATCCCAGAGTCCTGGGATCAAGCCCCACATCAGACTTCTCCATTGGGAAGCCTGCTTCTTCCTCTCCCACTCCCTCTGCTGTGTTCCCTCTCTCACTGGCTATCTTTCTCTCTGTCAAATAAATAAATAAAATCTTTGAAAAATAAAATAAAATAATAAAACACGAAGAAATACTTCAGTTTGATACAAGCTATTGCATTCCTATAAAACATCTCCATAGTTTTCCCCCTGATTCAGAGGAGAGAGTACTTCTTAAGCTTTCTTCTAGAGCCCCACTATTCACTCCCATAATCTGTCTTTGGTGAAGACAGGGGAAGAAACAATGACAATTTTAAAATTTTCTTCAGTGTGTATTCATCCTTTCCGATGGCTAAGTTCTAAGCATCATACACATATACACGCCACAGCTTCTTTATCATTTACATCGACGCAGATGGAACTGGAGGGTATTATGCTGAGTGAAATAAGTCAATCAGAGAAAGACAATTATCATATGGTTGCACTCATATGTGGAATATAAGAAACAGCGGAGAGGATCATAGGGGAAGGGAGGCAAAACTGAATGGGAAGTCATCAGAGAGGAAGAAAACCACAAGAGACTCTTAACTATGGGAAACAAACTGAACGTTGCTGGAGGGGGGGTGGGAGGGGGGAGGGGGTAACTGGGTGATGGGCATCAAGGAGGGCACGTGATGTGATGAGCACTGGGTGTTACACCCAACTGATAAATGATTGAACACTACATCTGAAACTAATGATGTACTATATGTTGGCTAATTGAATTTAAATTTTAAAAATCTTCAGATGACAAAGGTCTATCTCACACTGAGAAGGAAATTTAGCTAAAGGTCAGGTTCAGCCTGAATCCAGCCTTGTCTTCCCCCTTTCTCCCCACAAATGCAAGCAGTCCCAGAGGGGACGGAGCAGCAACAGCGTAATGGTCAGGAGGGACTCTCCCCGGCCAGCGGGCTGCTGCACCTTCACACTGTGTCCAGTCCCAGCAGCACATCCCCAACCTGGACGCCTCTGGTCCCTGCACTTGAGGCTCTGTTCTGTGGCCCTCCAGAACCGGAGACTGGCCTGGCGCCTTCAGGTCACTGAGGCTGCCCTGATCCCATCGGTAGCCTGCCAGGCTGGACTCCCTCTCTCCCCCCCATAGCCTAGGTCAGCCCCCCAGGTAGCTGACCCATCTGCAACATTCACCTGTCACTAACCGTGGTGGATGCTGTCATCAGCCATGCAGATAACCCCCTCCTGCCCCACCCCACTGTCTATTCTTTTAGGACAGAAGCATCTGTTCCCCCAGCTGCTGGAATGCTGGCATCCATCAGCTTCTAGCCAAGTCCCTCTCAGAAAACCACCTGTAGCTGAAGAAAGACATCCGGCCCAAGGTTTTGCCCCTTCTGGGGGACCCATGTCCTGCTTCTAATCTACAGAATTGTCAGATTATAAATGTGTGTGATTTTAAGTCACAAAGTGTGTGGTAACCCATTGTGGCAGCAATAGAAAACTTCTTCAGGGGAAAGAGAGAACGAGGAGACAGGAAAACAATTCCATTCATTTCTACGCTTTAAATCTTCCTATTATGCGTGATCAGGGCTTGCATTCAGGAAAACCTGAGATCTTCCTTGAAAACACCAACTAGGGGACGCCTGGGTGGCTCAGTCAGTTAAGCGTCTGCCTTCGGCTCAGATCATGATCCCAGGGTCCTGGGAAGGAGCCCCACATCCGGCTCTCTGCTCAGCGGGGAGTCTGCTTCTCCCTCTGCCTGCCATTCCCCCTGCTTGTGCTCTCTCTCTCTCTGACAAATAAATAAAATCTTTAAAAAAAGAAAAGAAAAGAGGGGCGCCTGGGTGGCGCAGTCGTTAAGGCGTCTGCCTTCGGCTCAGGGCGTGATCCCGGCGTGCCGGGATCGAGTCCCACATCGGGCTCCTCTGCTGTGAGCCTGCTTCTTCCTCTCCCACTCCCCCTGCTGTGTTCCCTCTCTCGCTGGCTGTCTCTCTGTCACATAAATAAATAAAATCTTTAAAAAAAAAAAAAAGAAAAAGAAAAGAAAAGAAAAGAAAAGAAAAGAAAAGAAAAGAAAAGAAAACACCAACTAGGGTCAACTCTGGGTGACTGGACCAAGCCCATACAATATTCTAAAACCAAAAAGCTCACATCCTCTTTAGAGTGGAGAAGAATAGTAATCTCATATTCTAGAGAACAGATCCGCCACTTCTTGTATCATTATAACCATCCACAGCCAAGAGGAAGGAGAGTTCAGTAAAGAATGAATGGGACTCTTTGTTACCACTTCAACTTTTAAATAAAAAACAGAATGTTAATTTTTTTAGCTCAGTAGAGGCATAGAGCTGACAAATAACACTACTTACCTTTATTTTTTTATTGTGAGCCAAAGAAGAAATAATTCCTGTATACAATCTTATTCAATGCTAATCCTGACTGAATAATAATTTTACGACAAAGAGTAGGCTTCTCTAACCTTCAGTATCTATTTATCTTTAAAAGACAAGACCGTGCCTTTTGGGGCACCTGAGTGGCTCAATTGGTTGAGCATCAGACTCTTGGTTTTGGCTCAGGTCATGATCTCATGGGTCCTAAGACTGAGCCCCATATCGGGCTCCCCACTCCACACTCAGCAGGGAGTCAGCTTGAAGATTCTCTCCCTCTGCCCTCCCCCTGCGCGCATGCGCCCTCTCTCTCAAATAAATGAATACATCTTTAAAATAAATAAATAAAAATAAAAGACAAGACCATACCTTTTGAAATATCTGCACAAAATATGCATAAAGTTACCGGAACACAAACAGAAACACAAAGTCAGTGTGTTTCCTAAATAGAGTAGTAAGCACCACTTGAATGTATGTGGGGACCATTCTGGCATTTGATTTGCATGGATTGCTATCTTAAAGAGAAGCAGGAAAATTGATATTGAGTTAGTAAGTGTGAGATCCAAGTAAAGAATTTTTCTCCCTGGTCAGAAAGAAAATAAGCTATATATAGCTCTAGAATTTAACTTGACTTTGGCTTATATGTTCAAAAATGCCCTTATCTGTCATCAAGAATGTGTGTGTGGGAAATTCATGGCATTAAAAGACCCCAAAATAGTACCATTCAAGATGATAAAGTGCATCAATTATATAAATCTGAGGCCTTCTCGAAAGATCAGTTCACTGGGAGTCACTAGCTGTCTGGCTGCCCACTTTATGATTGAACCAGGGACAGCATAGACCTGCAGACACAGGCAACCATAGGCTGTTACCAGTAAGACCTCAGTGGGTCAAAAGTATGGCAGGTACGTTCCTGGTCTCAAAATGCCAGGAAGAATGAGAATCCTATTACACAACAATATCGAAGAGGAGTCCCTACTAGGGTCACATTTTCACATTCAACCCTCTCCAAAATCAACAGACGGATGGCTCTACATAGAGATCTCAAAGAATATAGAGATTGTCATCTATCTTAATAAATTCTGAGAAAAACAGAAAGGTCTTGAACAATTAATTTCAACAGTTTTGTGTGGATTTACTTTTCCATGCAATGGGTGTGTGAGTCTATCACTATAAACATAACGAACACAGCATGGAAGAAAATTTGAGAAAGAAGGCCGGGCCTGCGGTCTGGGCGTGGGCTGATAAGGACCTACACCACTGAGCTCAAACTACCCTATGAACAAAAAGGGGAGCCCCAGGGCTTGTCACAATTGTGGATGCATTATTGAGCTGCAACTCCTTTCTTTCCTACTCAAGGACACATTGGAATGGGAGCAGGGAGTGAGAAAAGCTAACCCTGATGTTACCAAAAAAATTTTTTTAATTCTCAAGCTACAGCACTGTAACTTTGGTGTTGTTAGTCACACGTTCATTGCTGCATACACCAAAACAGTCTCAACACTTCATTTGAGAATTTCTGGTAGTTAAGTTTTCCAGTCTAATAAACCTCCCCCAAAATGTAGTGGCTTAAAACAACAACATTGTTTGTTCACAAATCTGCAATGTGGAGAGAACATGGCAGCAAGAGTTCATGTCTGCTCCATCTGGCTTCCACTGGGGTGACTCAAAGACTAGGGGAAGAGGGGGAGTGGAATCATGTGAAGGCTCACTAGCTTACATGTCTGGCTGCTGTGCCAGGAAGACTCAAAGAGCTGGGCAGGAAGAGCTGGGGGATCCATGGGCACCTCTCTATATATGGTCCAGACTCACTCTACCTGGTCTCTGCACTATGGGGAGTTTCTGTGTAATGTAGATAGACTTCTCACATGGTAGCTCAGAGCTGCAAAGGTACATGCCCCAAGCGAGAGAGACAGAACGAGAACTCGTGCACTAGATGAAAGCTTCATCACATGTCTGAGCTAGCCTCAGAAATCACACAGCATCACTTCTGCCATGTTCTATTCTTTAGAACTTAGTACTAAGGCAGACCCATATTCAAAGAGTGAAGAATTATACTCCATTTTTTAATGGAAAGAGAGTTAAAGATTTCATGAATATGTTTGAAAACCACTACCTAAGTATGGAAACAGAGAAGAAGCATATAGCCCAAGAGACATTAAAGGAAGGGATCAGTAGAGGATGAAGGGCTAAGTATGTGAGAAAAGGGGAAACTGCAATGCTGGGGACCAGGGGGGGGGGTTCTCTTCATTCGCAGTGGTGGATCCAGGAACAACACATGCGGTGCTCAATGCCTTGCTCTCTGCGCATCAGGACACCTGTGTAAGAAATCTCTACAGACAGGAATAATTCAAGACTAGAAGACAGGTGCTCTAAGCAAGGGAGAAAGAGAGCAAGAGATGAAAGCCACATTGGAAGAGGCAAGAGGGATCACCATGATGACTCAAACTTGCTCAAGAAAGTAAGAAAAGGAGAAGGGGACGAGCAAAGTGAATTCAGGACAAGCAGGAAAGAACAAGTATAATACAGGAGAAAAAGAAAAAGAAACTGGTAAGCAGGAGATGAACATCCTAGAAGCTAAAGGAAGAAAAAATTTCAAGTAAAGAGAAAGCCACAATCTCCTACACCATTGAAAGAAAGAGAAAAACAAAAACAAGAAAGAAGGACACTGGATTTTGTCAAGAAAGTAACCAGGAACACACATTTTGGGGATCCATTTTATTTTAACTATTTATACAAGGGGAGGCAATAATTTCTCACCTCAGCAAGTAGAACTAACACCTCTAATAGACTCCAGTGTTTTGTGTTAAAAATAAGCTGTTTCTCTGTATTCTTGAGAAGTGCCTGAAAAAATACCAGACTTAGGGAGCTTAAATCCTTTCCCAAGTGAGTTAGATAGCCATTCTTCCACTGATGAGATTACCTCAAGGCAAACAACATCCAGCCCTGGAGGGCTGTTGGCTACACTCTCCTCTATCAGCCACCAGCCTTGTCACATTTTGATGGCTCTCAACAACACCAGGTTGTCATGGACTTTGGGGTCAGCAGTTTTTAAAACTCAGTTTGAAGATATATGGAAATTATTGTATTCCTATTTTTAAAAATGGTGTGTTCCGTCCAAACGTGCTTACGAAAAGGTCCCATTACAGTTGAAAGAAAGTCTACCTCAAAAATCTCTGGAAGGAAACAGGGAAGCCTATTCCAATGGTATGTTAGCTCCCAGCTGTGAAGGGCCAAGGAGGTAGAGGCAAAAATAGGTGTAAATTAAGGATAGCACAGCTCCTACAGTTTAGAAGAAAGGATTCAGGGGAAAAGGATACACACACACTGAGCTGTCACCTCTCTCTTCATTCTAGAACTGCACATGGCAGAGGAAGAGATTTTCTCTCTCATGTAGAGCACTAGGGAGATTGAAGAGTCTACAAGAGCTGAGGGCTGGCTGGTTCAATCATAAATCCCTTCTATCAGGACTTTCAACTAAAACCAGCTACATGAGAAGAGGTCAGTAACAGAACCTTAATTACAAGTACTCTGAGGGTTTGTATCTAAGCTAGACATGGGATCAGAGAAGAGCTTCCACACTCAAAGTATTATAAGTGGGGGATAAAAAGTTAAGCTTTTTTTTTTAAATTAACAAAAAACTAGCCTCAAATTAAACTGGCAAATGAAGATTTGTGATAAAGTATCTCACTTATCATAAGGATATATATTTCTATAAACCTTGCTCTTAATTGTATGTAACTTCAATGATTAAATGATAGTTACGATTTATCTTCTGAAAACTACTTTACCATCATATAAAAGCATAGTAGATTAAATCCCATGCTAAATTCTGTTACTCAGACCTAAGTATTTGAGCCCAGATGTCATAGTCATTGCCAGGACACACTTAAGAAAGCAAAACCTATAAAGAGGCAGGCTTGCATATTCTACCCCTTAAAATAATAGTAAATGCCAAGAATCAGCAAGAAGTCCAAAAAAGAAAGATTAGAAAGAGTATGAAGAATAAATTGAGTGTATTTATACAAACCAACTATTATAGCAATAAAAGTTAATTACATATGTATACAACAACATACATGAATCTGAGAAACACATTAAGTTAAAAAAAAATCACAAGCTGAAAGTTGTAAGAGCAATCACTCCCACTGTGACAATGAGAACAAGCCAGATTAGCTACAAAAGCAGTTTTTTAAAATATATCAGAGAGCTAAGGAAGCAAAGAAGCTTAAATGTGTTGAGTCCTTCCCAAGAGAAAAAAGGCCAACAACTGCTCTCATTCCTAGCAAAGTGGCAGGAAGAACAGGAATCCACCATATCCAGGAATAAGAAGAAAACAGGTAAATTTTTAAGCAAGTTTAATGGCTACATGGATGGCAAGGATAAGAATTCCAGGGAGCCTGAGCCACAGAGTAAGTCTGCACCACCAGCCAACTCCTTCCCATCGATCCTCACCAAAAACACGGTAAGAGTACACTAAAGGCTGGGGGTAGGGCAGGAGAGTTGAGAGGCAACTGCCCTGCGGTTCTAAGACTTTCCCAAGGGTAAGGCAGGGGTCAAAGCATGAAAAGTGAGAAAATCTCCCTTATGCACTTCAGGCCTTCACCCTAGGTAGTGCAGCAGCCCTCCAAAAGCTGAGGCCAGATAGCTGGACCAAGACAGATGGGCTGAGATGAGAGAGGCTGGGAAAGGGCTATAAGCAAAGAAAACTCCCCAGTAACCCAAACTGTTAATGGACTGGCTGAGAAATCTTCCACAGTTGAGTAAGCTGGTACTTGGCTATGAAGCATAAAGAAATCCTGAGAATTCAGATCCTAATTCCTGCTAAAGGGAAAGTCTCTGCCCTTGAAACATTTGAATTCAGTGATGAAATGGATCTAACTAAAGCTTCAGTAAAGACCACATCCATTTCAATAATAAATTAGACTGACTCAGCCCACACGCTAGTGGCCTGATAAAAGGCATGCCCTTTTAAATTGCCGCATCCTCTACAATTCTTTTATACACAGTATCTGACATGCAATCAAAAATTATGAGACACACAAAGAAGGGAGAAAATAGAACCCATGGTCAAGAGAAGAAATAGCCAAAAGAAGTAGACCCAGAGATGATACAGCTGTTGGAATCATCAGGCAAAGAGTTTAGAATAACTACAAAAAAATATGTTAAAGGATCCAGTGGAAGACATGGACATGAATGGATGAAGAATTTCAGAAGAATAGAAATTATCTTTTTAATTATATAAAAAACTATTTTTTAAATGTAGAAATGCTCAAAATAAAAAAAAAAAGACATCACAGATGGTTTAACACAGCTGAGGAAAGGTTCAGTAATCATAAGGTCAGACCAACAGGAATTATTCAAACTGAAGTGCAGGTGCACACACGCACACACACAGACACACACACAGATTATTAAAAAAAAAAAATAGGATAAGAGAGGGACAAAAGAAATACCTGAAGAAATAATGGATGAAAAATTTCTAAACCTGATGAAAGATATCAACCCACAGATCCCAGAAGTCTTAGCAAACCCTAAGCCATATAAGTAGAAAGAAAACTACACCTGGGCATATTGTAGTTCAACTGTTAAAAACAAAAGATAAAGAGAAAATCAGCTGGGGAAAAAAACTCACCCATTATAAACCACGGGGGAAAATGCTAAAAATAAAGGCTAACTTCTCATCAGAAACAAGAGACCAGAAGACAATGGACCAATATCTTCAAAGTTCTGATTCAAACAACTGTCAAACTAGAATTCTATATCCAGTGAAAAGATCTTCTATCCTTTAAAAATGAAGGCAACCATTTTCAGAAAAAGCAAAATCTAAAAGAACTTGTCACCAGCAGACCTGCATCAAGAAATGCTAAAAGAAGTACTTTAGGCCAAAGGGAGATGATATAGATGGAAGAAAGAAATCGTACTAGAAATGGTAAATCTGTAAAGATAAATATAAAATTCCATTTAAAATTATCTCTGTTTTATATATAAATGTATTTTGTTAGATTTATGTGGGTATATGTTTTACTTTAAATTATCTTTGTTTCATATAGGTATATATATTCAGGTTTCTTTTATATACTATGGACAGCTTTAAAGTAGTAACATCACTGGGTTTATAGCACACACAGATATACATTTTATGATAATAGAGTTACAAAGGGTGGGAGAAGTAAGTAAAATTATGTTTCAGGTTTTCTACATTATTTGGGAAGTACAGTATTACTGTTTGGAGGTAGCCTATAACAGGATAAACATGAATATTCTAATTTCTTACATAACTACTAAAAAAAGAATACAAAGAAATACAGCCTAAATTTTTTAATGGAAATAAAATGGAATAGTAAAACTATGCAGTTCACATAAGTGAAGGCTAGAAGGAGAAAAGAGAAATAATACATATTAGATAAGCACAAAACAAATACCAAGATCATAAGCTTAAACCTAACAATAAAATTTGAATATGAACTGTTGTGGCCACATTAAATTTACTGAAATTGATACCATTATAGTTGATTCTTGAACAAAACGGGGGTTGGGTGCCAACCTCACTCCACCCCACACAGTTGAGAATTGGTGTGTAACTTTCAACACCCTCAAAATTTAACTAATTGCCTACTGTTGACCAGCAGCCTTACAGATAACATAAACAGTCCATTAACACATATTTTGTATGTTACATGTACTATACACTGTATTCTTACAATAAAGTAAGCTAGAGAAAAGAAAATGGTATTAAGAAAACCATAAAGAAGAGCAAATACAGGGGCGCCTGGGTGGCGCAGGTGTTAAGCGTCTGCCTTCGGCTCAGGGCGTGATCCCGGCGTTATGGGATCGAGCCCCACATCAGGCTCCTCCGCTGGGAGCCTGCTTCTTCCTCCCCCGCTCCCCCTGCTTGTGTTCCCTCTCTCCATGGCTGTCTCTCTCTGTCAAACAAATAAATAAAATCTTTAAAAAAAAAAGAAGAAGAAGAAGAAGAGCAAATACATTTACAGTACTGTACTGTGAAAAAAGTCCATACTTAAGTGGACCCCTGCAGCTCAAACCTGTGTTGTTCAAGGGTTAACAATACTGTGTTTACATAAGAAAATGTCTTTTTCTTAAGAATGAAATGCTAAAAAAATTGGATATAAAAGGACATGATGTCTGCAACTTACTCTTTAATGGTCCAGAGGGAGGGAGGGAAAAGGACAGAGATGGGGTTTTTTTATATCTATAAAGATTTCTTTACTTTTTCACATATATAAGAATTTTTTTTATATTTTTTATATAGCAAAATAAACCAAACTAAACAATCTGCTGTTTGGGAATGCATACATTAAGAAATCTTGAGGAAAAAGAGGCAAGGCATTAATAATGACTGAGCTCAGGCGGTGAAGACCTCAGGGAGGGGCAGGGAGACGGATCGGAGCTGAAATCCAGAGGGTGTGAGTAGATTCAAAAGCCCTGGTACCAATGTGGTTCTTGAGTGGTAGTCCCACAGGTACTCTTTACAATATTTTATTTCAAAACTTGCACGTATGTTACATAGAATCTTCTGTATGAGTCTAACATTACATTTTTTAAAGGGTGGAAATTGAGGCAGAAGATCATCCAGTTTATAAAAATTAGTTTGAATTGGGACCAACTTTTATAGTTAGTAAAGAACTAAACAAAAGCATTAAGATGGTCCCCAGCCTTCACCTGAGCCAAGTTTTTTTTTTTTTTAAGATTTTATTTATTTATGTGGCAGAGAGACAGCCAGCGAGAGAGGGAACACAGCAGGCGAGTGAGAGAGGAAGAAGCAGGCTCCCAGCGGAGGAGCCTGACGTGGGGCTCGATCCCAGACCGCCGGTATCACGCCCTGAGCCGAAGGCAGACGCTTTAACGACTGCGCTACCCAGGCGCCCCTGAGCCAAGTTTTTTATCAGATCCAAATTCCCGGATGTAACTAATTAGAAGTATCTATTGACCACCAATGTTTTCCCTTTCCCAACAACCTCAGCCACAAAAAAATGAATACGCTTCCTTGAAACACTTAATTTAAATTCTCTTGCTAAGACACAGCAACTCTGCAATGAATAAATTACGTGCAACATTGCTCTGCCAAGGAAAAATCTTCAGGTTACGTAGATATGGCCCATTAAATAATTGACCATCATTACCCTATTACAGGTACCTATAGACGTCCTTACTGTATAACTTGGTATCACTTCCCACTAGCTGAGAGTCAACAATATCCTTAAGAGTTTTATTAAATAAATTCAAGTATCCAAAGTCAAGAACCCATAAAATGTGAAATTATTCCAGGTACTGTTGTAGTTGGGTAACATTCTTATACATCACAAAGTGTTTTATTTGCTTAAAGCATTTAGTTAAAAAATAAAGAAAAACTAGAAAGAAGTTTTAGTTAGCCAAGTGAACATCCCAACTCTGTTACTAGTTTTCTAAGTAACTAAGAAAACCTTTTATTTCCTCTGCTTCAATTAACACACTTAAAAAGGGATAAGACCTGATCCTAAAATCAGAAGACTTATACCTAATAATCAAAGCTTCTAAGGCAAATGTGTTCTAGAGGGCATTATTAGTTATAAATTTTATTAATGTTGACAACTTCGCAAGATGAAAAACTAAAGCACAAGGAAGTTATTTTTCAGAGTGTTTCAATACTGCAATTATTCCATAAACAACAAATATCCACTGAAAGCCTACTGTGTACAGCTAATGTTTTAGGTACTAGAATACGACAGTGAACAAGACTATCCTCATGGAACTTCCATGTGTTGATCTTGCACACAAATGAATGGGTTAGTGCCCTCATGTCAAGAGGTCAATAATAAGGTTTTGAAGCCACCGAAAATTCCTGGGTGGATCCACAGTGAGTTATAAAGTGTCGACACCATCTACCTGGTTAATAGGGAATGTTCAGGGTAACATCCTGATGGTCATCTACTGTCACCTACTATCAACTCCACAGTGTTCTACGATGCACAGTATGGCCAGCATCTGGCCAGAAGACAGGACACTTCCCATAGGTTTTCTGAGATGGTGTAAACTTGATGAAGTTCCGAATAGGACGGTTGAGAAAAGAGAGGGTCCTTATATGTTAAAAGGGTAGCATCTTCTACTAAATAATAAAGGATTTCCCATCTATAAGGGAGAAATTATTATTGGAAACAGCACTTTTGTTTATGGGGGACAGGCCCTTCTTCCATCTGCAAAGCAAACATCATCCCAGTTCCACTGACTTATTTCAGAGGGGATCGGCCAAAGAAAGAAGGAGGAAGAGGAGGAGGAACAAAGGGAAGGCGGGAAGGAGAAAAGGAAGGAGAGAAGGGAAGGAGAGGGAAGAAGAAACATGTAGTTTTTTTAAAAAATCATCAATGGACTTCCAGTGACAAGGAACTTAAGAATGCGTCCACATTCCCAAGTATTTCAGCCCCAGTCACACCCCATATTGTCTGTGGCCACAGCACAGAAGCAAGAGACTGTCAAGTCTAAGATCTGAGCAGGCCTCCCCTACCTCGCGGAGGCTCCAGGAAACACCAGCCTCACCTGGACGCCTGGCTCATCTCCTTTCTGCCCCTGTGATTGGAGACGACGAGATGTCAATAGTTCAGGACCAAAGACTTTTTATTTTCAAATTTTCAACTCAAAACAAGGGCAGGCTGTAAGTATGCGTATGTCAGAGAAGAAGAGACACAGAAATTGATAATGTTCACTGATCTTTTCAACTTGTGCTTCTGGGGATGTAAGAATGAGGACATTGCTGCGAGTCTCAGATGAGCCAGGCCCTCAGTCGCTGCAAGGAGCAGTGACAAGTCTCGACAGCACTGCAAGCAACTTCCTTCCGTCTCGAATACAGCTACAAAATGCTGGCACTCTCTATCAGTACACGTGCTGCACTCAAGATGCCCCAAAATACACAGCCCGGCCCTACCCAAAAATGAGCGGAGTTGCATCGGGAGCTTCTAGTAGCTTTCTTTACTGTCTTCACAGATCTAAGATGGTAGCTTTGAAAACGGAAATGAAATCCAGTCCCTGCTTCTTGGAGGTTTCCTCAGTGCTCCTGCTCAGGTCTGGACAAAGGGGGGGGGGTCCCAGACCTCTCTGCAGGACTCCCACTCTGAAGGATCAAGAGTGAAGCCACTCCTCAGACTTATACAAAGGTCTTTATTTCAATGGCAAACTACACAGTTCTGCTTTTTTTTTCCAGTCCAATATGCTATTGCTGTTATACTTGCTTATTAACCCACTTACTCCCTCCTTCAAAGGCTCTCAGAAAAGGGAGTCCTGGGGAGGCTACTTCTAAGGTTTGTTCTAATGATATGTGCTGTTTTTTGAGTACTGGCTATGTATGAGACACTGGACTAAGTATATTTTTTCATTTAATCATTGTAACACTTTAAGGTAGATATTATTAATCCCATTTAACAGATTGGGAAACTGAGGCTTAGAAGAGTCAAATTTTTTGCCCAGGGTCATACTTCTGGTTAGAATCTTGGGATCCGTCCTTCCAAAGTCCATACCTTTAAGCACTCTTCTATACTCGGAGGGAGAGCGGCACCGTGGGTCAGAAAGGGCACTGGCTTTGCAGTCAGAAGCCCTGACACTAGTTAGTGTGTGACCCTTGGTTATGTCACCTCTTTACGCCTCTGTCACTTCATCTGCAATCTGGGAATAATCATTCCCACCCTGCCTTTTTCCCAGGGTGAGAGGCAGTATCAACACCTGTTGCTATCCTCCAATAATTAAGTCCCTTTCTCTTGGACGAACTTCCCTGTCCTCTGTTCAAGGCTGGGAATGAGAGGGAGGGTAGGGGAAGAGCTGCAGGAAAAGGAGGTCCAAAGCTAAGCCTTGTGTCTTCTTTTCAAATGTTATACTTGCCTTTTGTAACTGCATGGGGAAACATGGACTCTAATGTTTGAACACGAATTCTACTAATATTAAAGTTATCTAGACATGAAATTAACCACATAGGCAAACACATAGTATGTGCTCAATAAATAACTAAAGAAAGGGCAGAAGGGAGGCAGGCAGTGAGCAGACAAAAATGCAATTTTCTCTTCACTTTTAGGCTGCTGGCATTTCATATCCTAGGCATGGAACTAATTGCTTCTCTGAGTCTATCAAATTAATTTGGCCAAAGTCATGTAATTTCACTTTGTCATTAGCAATGATAAAGAACTTAAAAGCAACACAGTGACAATATTCTTAGCCAAACCATAAAATTCTATAGTTTGAACAGCCCAGCGATTTTTCCCAACTGAGGCATCAGGCCAGGACTGGCCTATTTTCTTGAAATTTCAAATTGCCTAATTGAAGCAACACTCATGGAGACCAAATACACACACACACACACACACACACACACACACACAGCTTATCTAAAAACGAAGCTTCCAATGGTAGCTAATAAAATCCCAGCACACATGTTTATTCCTACAGCCATTGGTTAACACAATGCTGACGCAGAGAAAAATCCCTAACAACCTACTAGTGAGGACTTTGGGGAACTCTTGGAAGAAACACACACAGAGCTTAAGAGGCGAATATGAATTTATGATGGTTTGCTTGAAAGCAGTATTTGAATAAAGAAAAATAAAAGACAGTAAGTACAACTAGAGGGGATCTCTAACCATACAGTGGGGAGTTGGGTGTACCCAGAAAATGAAACATTCATCATCCTGCATGAAACACACCTGTGGCTCAAGCTCACAAAATTAACCCATTTTCCCCACTCCTAAAATTGCCAAAAAGAGCAAACATGCCAATATAGATCAGTTCAAAACTTTTTAAACATTAGGAACATAGGGAATCCTATCTACCTAGAAGACCACCTATAAGGAAAGCCACCCTTAGAAGGATGGCATTTGTTTTTTTTTTTTGTTTTGTTTTGTTTTTTTAGAAAGGGGGGAGGGGCTTCTAAAGTCACTTTGTAGGATTTTTATTTATTTTTTATTTTTTATTTTTTTTTTAAAGATTTTATTTATTTATTTGACAGAGATAGAGACAGCCAGCGAGAGAGGGAACACAAGCAGGGGGAGTAGGAGAGGAAGAAGCAGGCTCATAGCGGAGGAGCCTGATGTGGGGCTCGATCCCATAACGCCGGGATCACGCCCTGAGCCGAAGGCAGATGCTTAACCGCTGTGCCACCCAGGCGCCCCAGAAGGATGGCATTTGTGTTCAGTCACATGGCATCATGACTCCAGTGCCTGAATCTATTATGACTCAGACCCAGGTCTGTAAGGACGAGTGGCTGGCTCTGGAAGGGGACAAGGGGAGCAACAGAGGAAGAACAGAGCATTTCTCCTGCCATTCCCAAAGCCTTTTCACACCCTCCCCCTCCCATCCCCAAGGCCCCCAACAGGCTCCACCCTAGCAGCAAATGTGCCCCAAAGTTAAACTTCTGGAAGAGACCTGGGAAATGTATACAGTCAGAAATGAAGCGGTTGTGCGTGAGGTCTGGGGGAGCTGTGAGGCTTACCTCTGAGATCCCTCTCCTCACCTGGTCTAACTCAATCCTGCTAAAAAACTGTTCATCATAGCACAATGTTCAGACACAAAATATTTCCCCTCAGAGTCAGAAGGGTTTACATGAAAAGTATGACATTGTCAAGAGATCATTCATTTCTGATTGAGATAGCATTTGGAATACCAAACGCTGGGCACAGTATCAGAGCCTATTAATATTTACCAGAGACAAAAGTAAAGAAACACAAAGGTTTAATTAACCCTCTGCAACAGAAGATGTAGACTGAATGAGTATCATGCCCCATAATAAGCAGGATACAGGAAACTCAAAGAACTCCCAATAAGTGTATTGGGGTGTTTTTTGGGGGGGGTGTAGTGGAGTAGCTACAACTTTTATTGTGCATAGGATACCAGGAATTACATAAGAAGCTGCACTGCAAATGTTGGACCCAATAAAAGCAATTGAAATTGATTCTGGAATGTGGTTAAAGTACTTTATCTAATCTATTAATAAATAAGAAGATCTTTCATTAGTTGGCAGGAGGACAGTTGCTACTGGCCAACTTGATTTTCCTGAAAACGGCGAAGGCTTGCATGCACTTTTTTCAAATAAAAGCCCTAAAGTCCCAAAGTACTGTTTCTGAAAACAGAAGTTACCATGCAGTGTCATACTATTCCTGAACACGCTGAGAAAGTCTCCTTTCACCTGTTCCCCAACATGGAGGGGTGGGGAGGAGAAAGTGTGTATTTCCAAATATTTTTTATTGGAACTTTTTTAAAAGCGAAGAGTTTGGAAACCTCGTGGTAATCAGAAATTGTTGATCAAAAGCGACCATCTAAGGAGAATGAAAAACAAAATTATCCTTCCAGGCCACATCGGGTGGCCTACACGTGGAAACCTGAAATAACCAAGATTCTTCACTATTCAGCAAAGGTACCTAGAAGATTTAGTAAATGAGCTTAACAAGATGCCCTACAGCTTGTGAGCAAGAAAGGAAGTCAATAGTATTTACCCCTGACTGAGGAATCAGCCTCATCCTCCCTTCCCACACAACGCTACATCTGGGCTGGCTTGCTAGTCTCCAAACTCAGTAGAGACAGCACCAAGAATCAGTCACCTGCGAGGTGCCACCCAACCCTTGGGAGCAACAAGGCCGGCACACCTTCCAAGTGTGCCCTCTCCCCTCTGCACTCCCAGAGCCCGACCCAGGACTGCATTATCTCTGGGGACCAAAGACCAAACAGACCTCTAAAAGAAAAAGAGGGAGAAGTGGGTTTGCATTATATAACAATGTACAGCAAATAAGGCTTCTAGAAAACGAAAGTAGCGAAAGGAGGGGCAGGGGTCGGGAGAGGCAAGGGGAGCAGGGCGTCGCGGAGCTTTCGCTGCTACTTACTCGAAGGCGAAGAAGAGTCCGCTAGTGACCAGGATGAGGATGAGAGTCAGGTAGAAGACGCCCGTCTGCCGGGCCATCATGATCCTGCCGTTGCAGAAGAACTTGTTTCTTCCCGGGAAAACCTCCCATTTCCTCCGGGCCGCGATTTTCTTCTTCTTGTGGGGCGACTCCATGGGGGAGGAGCTGTGGGTGCTGATCTGACTGTACTCGCAGTCTTTCATGGGCCCGCCGCCGCCGGGAGGCATCCACGAGGGCAGCCGGCTGGGGGCGCACGCCCCCAGAAGCCCCCCGGCCGCGCGGGCGCCGCCGAGCCACGACCGCCGCCGGCCGCCCGGCCGCCCCCCGAGCCGCGGCGCCGCGGCCCCTACGCCGGCTCCCGGCTCGGCGACAACTTTGCCGAGGACACCCAGGTTAACCCTTGCGGGAGCCCAGCTGTCATAGCCGGGTCCCCCTCCGGGAGGGACGGCACTCGCCCGCAGCCCTCGGCGGCGGTCCTCAGTCGCTTCCAACCCGCGTACACGGGCTCCGGGGCCCCGCGGGGCGCGAGGGGCCGCCCGGCCGGCACCCGGCTCGCCGCGCGCCCGCCCCCTCGCACAGCCGCTCGCTCGGCCCCGCCGCCCCCGGCCCGCCGGCCGCGCCTCGGCTCCGGCCAGCCGACCCCCGAGCGCTGCGCCCCGAGGGGACACGAGGCGGCGGCCCCGGCGCCGGCTTCCTCGGGAGCCACTTCGGCGCCGCGGCCAGGTTTATTCTAATCCTTCCTCCCGGCGGCGGATCCTCCCCAGGAGAGAGCGATGGCAACTGGGAGGCAGCTCGCGGCACCGGCAACCCCTCCCAGGGGTGGGTGGGGAAACCGAGCACGTTATTCTGTCAGGAGCGGGCTCGGCGACAGCCCGGGCGCTGCTCGCGCGGCGACCCCGCGCCGGCGCGCCTGGCAGCCGAGCCCAGACCGCGGCCCCCGCGCGGGGCTGCCGGGGCCGCCCGGGCCGAGGGTCGCGGCGGCGGCTCGTGGGCTGCACGGCCAGCGGCTCCCCAGCTCCCTCCTGCCCCATAGGGGCTGGGCCGGGCGCAAGGAGGGCCGCCCAAGGAGGGGGGCGGCGGAGCGCGTCTCAGGGCCGCGGGGCGAGCGCCACAGACACTTGTTTGCAAGGCTCAGCCCCGGCGCGCGCGCGGCGCTCACAGCGGGTCCGCCTCCTCCCAGCCGGGTGGGCGGCGGCCCTCGCCGAGCCAGCCCGGCTCCTCCCCCGGCTCCTCCTTCTCGCCCGCGGGGTCCCCCCGGCTCCGCGGGGTCCCCACCCCAGTACTCTTGGGCGGGCCCGGCGCGGCCCCCCGGGAAGGCGCTGGGTTCCCCCGGGCAACGCTCGCGGACTGCTCGGGTCGGTGCCCGCGAGCCGGCCGCGGTGTGCACTCGCCCGCAGACTCGGTCCGCCTCCCAGCGTCTCCTCCAGGTTTATTCCCGGCCGAAGCTGCCGCTTCGGCTCACAGACACATTCACGCAGCAACACGCAAATTCATTCTTGTCACTCCGGGGGACCTGAAGAACCCGCGCGGAGAGGTGACCCTCCCCGGCCTGTCCCGGCTCTTCCTCTTCCTCCCCCAGCGGGGCGCACAGTCGACTTGCGGGGAGCTCTATTGCTGCCCGGGAGTGGGCGGGGGTGCCCGGCGACGGGATGGGGAGAGGTGGTATGAGGCAGGCCTGACTCCGGGATGAGGGCTGGGTTGGGGGGGTGTCTCGGGGCCCGGCTGGCTTCCAGGTTTCCCGCAGGGAGAGCGGGGCGGTCTGGGTCCCCTCCGGCCCCGGATCCCTGCCTCCGTCCCGGAGGACAAGCCCGTGCGGTCAGGCTCTGCGGGGGTTGCTGTCTCCCCAACCCTTTCTTTCTCACTTCTCCGACACGGGCGCTCGCGAATTACTCGCTTTATTTCTCCCCTTTCCCCTGCGAGCTCCCACGACAGCGGAGGAACCGACCGCTCTTCTCTCCAGCCCGCGCCTCCCCCTGCCCACCCCGCCCCGCCCCACCGTCCCGGCAGATCCGCGGGTGCGCTCGCCCCCTCCGTGGCTTTGCCGCGGGGTCGGAGCCCTCGCGTGGTGGGGACAACCAGTGGGCAGCCGAAAGCAAAGGCAGCTGGGCGGGGACGCTCGGTTTTCCGAGCCCCACTTTCCTTTCACTGCCCACTGGGATGTGTAGTTCTTTCTCTCGCCGACTGGCTCCGAGAGGAAGTACGACTTGGGGACCAAAAAACTACAAATCCCTTCATCCCCCGCGACGAAAGCGGGAGAGGCGCGGTGCTGGGCGTTCTGGTGCTCAGAGACTGGAGATGGGAAGTAACAAAGGGAATGGTGGGGAGCGGCTGTGCCTTCCCGATGCTGGGCACTTTGCACATTACACACCTTCTTTACCTAATCTTTGCTCCAACCCTGCGAGGCACTGTTGTATCCAGTTTAGAGAACGTTCTACTTGCCAGAGATCTCGAAGTGCCCCGGTGGTGATGAGATTGAACCCAGAGCCCTGAGAAAAGCCTCGGTGAGCAGTGTCAAGGGTAGATGAGACTGGTTTATACAAGAAAGAGAAAGAACTGGGGCCAGTTGGAAAGAGCTTCCTGCAGTAAGGGGAAAGTGGTAGGGATGGCAATTATAGTAGGACATGAAATTATAAGGAGTTATGAAAAAAGTGGATTTCTTCACAAGGGTCCATTCCAGAACAGGTTAGAGGACTAAGTTGGATCTTAAACCTACAATCAGAATTGGGTTTGAATCATTTGAGATTTTGTAGGACGGGTGAGCATATGATAGGAACAATTAAGTGCTTTGTGGCTACACTATTTAAAAACAACAATGACGACAACTGGCTTAGACCTTTCAAGGGAAAGGTCTCATATTCTTACCTGTTCTTTAGCTTATGGGATCAAGGGGATGTTATTCTTACTCAATTTATAGAACATACCTTTTCTCCCTGTGTCCAATTAATATACTAGATCCATCAACTTCCTGGCTTTAGAAAGCCTTCTATTTTGGTTCTCAGTGAAGCCTTAGTTTTTCTGGCATCACAGTTATATTTTAAAAAGTCCTTTTCTGTTAGAGATACTAGAGTATTTGCAAGTGCTTTAAAATACTCCAGCCCCAAAACCATGACCGTATAGATGAACCAATACTGACAAACTATGGAAAATTGTTTCCATTGGGTGATATATCTGAATTAGTTGCATATTGCCGCAAATTAGCAAAAATTTAGCAGCTCAAAACAACACCAGTGTATTATCTCACATTTTTTATGGGTCAGGTGTCCAGGCACCTAGGATCCTTTGCTTAGGGTCTTAACCTACGATCAGGGTGTTGGTGAGGCTGTGTTTTATCTGGAGGCTCAACTGGAAAAGTATCAGCTTCCTTGCTCAGTCAGGTCACTGGCAGATTTCATTTCCTTGCAGCTGTAGGACTGAAGACCCTGGCTTTTTGCTAGCTGACAACTGACGACTGCCCTCAGCAACTAGAGTGCCCCTGGAGTTCATTGTCACGTGCCCTTTCTCAGCGTGGCCACTGACTTCATCGAGCCAGCACAGAGTCCCTGGAGTAAGTTTGTTAGCAAGATGGAATCTTGTATAACATAAGTAATCACACAGGGGAGACATAAAACTGCCATATTCTATTGCTTAGAAAGCAAGTCACAGTTTATGCACATACTCAGAAGAGAGGATTATCCAGGGTATGGACACCAGGATGAGGGGGCCACGCTAGTGTCTGTCCACCACGGGGTACAAGAGGATCCATTAGGCTAATCTTATCTACATCTACTTCTGTTTATGTTTGAAATTTTCTATAATACAAAGAAATAAGTTATTCCTTGTTTCTTCCCACTGCATGTTTACTTAGACCTATGGCAATACATTCACTTAGGACACATACCTAAAGAAGTTCATTAGAACCTGATGTGCTGGCCACAGATTTTAGCTGATGATCTAAAAACGACTCTATAAGGTATGGTAGAGTTTCCTTGTTCATTCATTTCACAATTGTTCATTTAGGGGCCTAGTTCGCGTCAGATCTGTTTTAAGTACTATTTTAGGGGGAGGGATATAAAGGGATCCAAAACATTTATATTTGAGGACTAGAGGGAGAGGTGGGGAAAACAAACAGTAAATACAAATAAAGTGCAAACAATAGAAGCAAATAAATACTAAATGATTAGATAATTTCATTACAAGAAAAAAAAAAAAAGCAGGATCATGAAATAGAGAGAATTGGGGGAGGAGACACTTGAACAGAGAACCAAATGATGAGAAACAGTAAGTACAAAGGCCTCTAGGCAAATCAAGCCTGGAAAATTCTAGGGGTACAAAGAAAAGTCAGTTTGGCTGGAATAAAGTGAGGGACAGGTGAGTGGTAAGAGGGAAGGCTGGGAGCATACAGGATCAGTGAGGTGACTGGAATTGACTCCACATGCCCTGGGAAGGCACTTAATCTGTGACCAGTATTAAGTGGTGACCAGTCAGAAAGAAGAATAATCTACAGTACTTGGCCTTCAAGGGATACATAGATTCCACACTGTAATGCTACAGGGACCTCAGTGCATCTAGAATTATAGACCTGAACATTTGTTTTGCGTACGAGAAAACTGAGGCCAAAGGAAGACCCTGCTAAAAATTCCTTGAGAATGTCTCATGATAGCAAATAATCCATAAGAGAATCTTGA
>NW_024423675.1:60521560-60537054 GCF_017311325.1 Ursus maritimus | reverse complement strand
GTGCATTCTCTGATTTAAAGCTTTGGAAAACTGACAACAGACAATTACTTAGTGCCTTTCATGTGCAAGACAGTGTGAGGAATAAGTTGAATGTGGCAGAGAAGCTATAGTTTAGTTTGAGAAACAAGATGGAGACACGTAGAAAGTAAAGAATGAATTTCTTCATGATGAAATAAAAATAACTATCTTTTCTGAGTATCTCCTTGTATCAGGCAGTCTCCTAGTTCTTTAGACATTTAGCTCACTAGATCCAGAGGACAGCCCAACGAGGCAAGGATTCTTACCAGTATTTCACAGAGGAGTAAACAAGCTCAGAGAAGTGGGGTGATGTGCCCAGAGGTTCATAGCTAGTAAGTAACTGAATCAGGATTCTTCAGCCAGGCATGTATGTGTGATTCCAGCCCTTTCTACTCCAGCCTGCTACACAATGGAAAGAGTATACTGTGTCTGACTAGCTGCCAACTGACTAGACTTTGCTCAAAGTGGGGCTGGGGGCTGTGGCAATGTGGATAGGCAGACCCCAGGGGGATAGGATCTTGGGGCAGTGGGAGTGGTGGGGGAAACACATGACGATTCTAGTTGGACTAGAACTGACAAGATTCAAGAGCAAGAAGTTCACTTGGGAAGGGATTCCAGAAAATGTGGGGCCAGTGAAGTGAAATAGAGGGAAAGAAGCTTCTAGAGCATGCATTATGAAGCAAGTTACCACCATAGGTGACTGAAGCTCAAACCCTCCAGGGAACACTGGAGAGTGGTGCAGAACCCACCTCACATTCCCCATGAGTGGGGTAAGGAAGTTGACCTTTATCCACCAACCCAGCGCTGCTAGTTGAGAGCTCCTTCTGGGAGAATTACTCTATCATCATCATCATCATCATCTCCTCCTCCTCCTCCTCCTCCTCCTTCTTCTTCTTAAGATTTTATTCATTCATGAGAGAGAGACCGGGCATGAGAACAAGAGGAGGAAGACAAAGAAGCAGGCTCCTTACCGAGCAGGGAGCCCAACATGGGGCTCGATCCCAGGACCCTGGGATCATGACCTGAGCCGAAGGCAGATACTTAACCCACTGAGCCACCCAGGAGCCCCTACTCTATCTTCTTAACATCTGACCACCCTCCTAAAACTGATATAGTCAGCACCCCCGTGGGCACTCAGAGCACCAAGCTAGGCCTCCCTGGATTGTTGGGGGTGTCTTTGATTCCAGCGGGTTTTTCCCTGTTTTCACCTGACTCGGTGGGCCCACTGACAACAAGGTCATGTTATTAACAAAATTAGAGCTTTGTTCCTTTCATCTGAGCAGCTCAAAAAATTCCACAAATCCACCTCAGTAATTCTCAGAATACCTCCAAGCAGCCAAGAGGAAGAATTGGTCTTATGTATGGTGAAAGGGGAAAATGTTCAGATCCAGGACATTATATAATTTATATACCTTTTGAGGTCAGGATGAAAGTGCATTCAGTGTGTCAAAGTACGTAGAGGTCAAAGGGACACAGTCGTCTAAGGAGAACTTTGAAGTCACCAGAAAAGGTTTTCTTCTGAGAGCTCTAGAATGGCAGGAAGTAACTGCTGAAACTCCTATATCAAACAGAATTCTCCAAGAAATCAGACACCCTAATTCCTTCCAACCCAGAGAGCTGGCTCACATTTTTACATGTGGCCAGCACATCTGGGAACGTCATGGGTCAAAACATGTAAGATGTTTAAAGTAATAAACTCAGGTCTATAGGAAAAAAGTGGATAAAGCAGAAAGAACTTAATCCAAAATTTTCTTGTAATTGTCCCCAAGTGAGTTTTTCTTGCCTTTTAACACTAAAAAATTACTTTTTGGTATTTTCATAAAAATAACACATATGCATTGAAAAAATTGTATTACAAGAAAAAGAAAAATTATATTGCACATAAATACAAAAAATATAAAAGTTGTTCGAATTCCCATCACCTTAAGATAGTCATTAACATTTTGTTGTCCATCCTTATATAATTCATTTTACACACATATACCTATATCATTTAACAAAAATGAAATCATATCATGCATGCTGTTTGCATCCTGTATGTTTTTTATTTTTTTAATTGTGGTATTTTTTCCACATTTTCATTTCCAACTCCCACTCTTTCCCAAGTAACCATTGTTAACAATATATATCCTTCTCCAGGCTCATATCATAATAGGCAAACACACAGACACAATCCACATTCCACTTTCATCAATTGTCCTAATAATGTTCTTTACAGTTAATTTGTCCCTGCCCAGGCTCATACATGGCACTTTGTATAAGGTCTCTAGAGTCTTCTTCCACGTGGAATGGCCACATTACTTCCTGTCTTTTGTTTCTTGATCTTGACAGTTCAGAAGAGCATAGGCCATTTATTGTCGTTAGGCATCATTCAATTTGGGTTTGCCTGGTATTTCTTCACAATAAGATCCAGGTGAGGACCCTCACTGGCTCTTGGCCTGTGCACACAGGCAACATAGCTGAAACTACAAGACACCTGCCTCATTCAGGCCCGCGGCTTCTTCTGGGCCTACGGTTCCTCACTTTAAATTTTTTTTTTTTTTGAAGTAAGTAGGCTCCATGT
The DNA here is from genome assembly GCF_017311325.1 of Ursus maritimus. NCBI lineage: Eukaryota > Metazoa > Chordata > Mammalia > Carnivora > Ursidae > Ursus > Ursus maritimus. The sequence continues at coordinate 60,534,473 of NW_024423675.1, read as the reverse complement.
CCAACACAGGGCTTGAACTCACTACCCTGAGATCAAGAGTCGAATGCTCTTCCAACTGAGCCAACCAGGTGCCCCTCCTCACACAATTTTGAAGAAGCATGTTCATATGGGTGCTGGATAAAGCTGGAATGGGCCTCAAGCCCAAGCCGAAATTGACCCCCAAAATACAGACACTTGTGAATTGAGAAGCAGAAGAGTATGCACTCAGTTTTAAAGCAGCAAAAATTATGAAGAGGGCCAAAGTCTCCGAAACTCCTTTGCTGATTACTCATAATACATGCAACGGAACGGTAAGTAAGCATGAAGGCGAAAGGAGAAGCTTCCTCTCGGCGATGAGAAACAACAGTCCTGCGGCTTCCAAGACGACGCACCTGCCGAGGACGGGGAGAGTAAAGCTCGGGGTTCTGCAAGAGGTTCCAACTGGAGAGCCCAGCCCTGGTGTTCAGAACACTTATATCTGCAGCCAACGCCCATCTGCTCCTGGGAGGACGGGAGCACAACAAACACTTCTCTCAACTGAAAATGCTGCTTCGCCAGAAAGAATTCCAAAAGAATCCAAAGTGGATTTCAGAAATTTCTTGTCTCCTCTGTAAAGAATGGGTTTTGAGAAATGTCTAATGCTATTTCTGAATGAAAGCTAGCCAGTACAACAACGGGCGGGATTTCTATTTATTCTCTGAATACAGGGAAACCAAATCCAAAAACAAACTTTTCTTGGCATCCTTGGCATTTCTGGGAAATAAAAATCTCATTGGAATGAAAACTGAAACGTACCTACCTCGAAGGTTGGTTGCGAGATCAAAAAAATATACGAAAGTACCTTGTAAATAATAAATGTATGTGTAAGTATTAATTGTATTTTCATTATTTTCCCTTTTCTCCGATGTTTTTACTATTTATATTGTTTTCTTTCAAAAGGCAATTGAGACATTTACGAAAGCGTCTGCTTCTACTCATTTCGGTTTCTCTGGACAATAGCCTAACTCCTAATTCAGAAAAAAAAAAAAGTATGTCTTTGTTCTCCCAAAAACATCCTCATAACAATACATTTGTAAAACCTGAAGTTTATTCCTGTTTGGGGTGTAAAAATATCAGGGATATTCTTAATTATAGGTAAATCAATGAGATAAAGAGTGCAAATATATTTCCAGAAATTTTCATTTTTATAACTTTCTATTGTTCCTGTAATAATAGTTCCCCTTAAGAGGCAGTTTAATTTGTTCTACGACAGACTTATTTCTAAGTTTAAAATCATTTCACAACATAACATAGTAAGTTATGCTTTAGCTCTCTTACATCTTTTCTGGAATGACGTAGATACAAGTTATTGGTTTTTTGTTTTTGTTTTTTTAATTTATTTGAGAGAGAGGGAGGGAGAGGGAAAAAGCATGGGGGGGGGCCCGCAGAGGGAGAAGCAGGACTCCCCGCTGAGCAGGGAGCACGCTACAGGGCTGATCAGGGGACCCTGGGATCATGACCTGAGCCTCAGGCAAGATGCTTAACCTACTGAGCCACCCAGGCGCCCCTAAGTTATTGTTCTTTTAAATAAGCAGCATTATTTCAACTTTCTATTTAGCCTATTTAGATATGTTGAAAAAAATTGGGTTACGCGTTTTGGTAGAAGTATAGGTGGAGTGATCTCGTGCCCTTCCCAACATCAGGTCAAATGGTGTCGGTCTGTCCCAGTACTGGTGACGTTCATTTTGATCATTAGGGTAAGATAGATCCGCAAGACGTTTTCAATATAAAGTTATTATTCTGGGGACTCGTGGGTGGGCCTGAGCCTGAGCCTTTGGCTCAGGTCATGATTCCAGGATCCTGAGATCGAGTCCTGCATCAGGCTTCTTGCTCAGCGGGGAGCCTGCTTCCCCCCTGCTTGTGCTTGCTCTCTCTCTGTAACAAATAAATAAAATCTTTAAAAAAAAAAGAAAATAAATAAAGTTATTATTTTTCCTTCATAATAATTACAAATAATGTAAATATCTTATTCCTCATCAAACTCTCACCCACTAATTTTACCAATTGATGATTTCCTAATTTTATTCTTCTTCCTATCTTCCTTCCTTCCCTCTCTCTCTCCCACTCTCCCTCTTTTCCTCTCCTTCTTCCTCCCCAACTCTCCCCCCTCTGTCTCCCTCTCCCCTCTCCTGCTCCCGTTCTTGGTATTTCATAGTAAGGAAGAACTTTCCCTTCTTCCCCATTTATTTATCTGTTCACTCATTTATTTCTATCAGAATAGCCTCTTGGATGTTTATATTATTCAACGGGTTATTATCAACAGTTATTTTGATATTCAGATTTTTCCAGATTTGGCCCCTTCAAGCGAAGTCCTGAGTAATGTGGCATGACCCAATCATTCTTTGCTTCCCCACTAACTGACTCAATCAGCTGTTCCAGGCTCATCCTGTCCTTTCCTTGTCTTAGTCCTGCCAGTCATTTCTCCAAGGGGTCCTAGTTTGTTTTAGTGGAAATTATATACGTGCTTATATATCTCTATTTCCATCTCTGTAAAAACATAGGCACACATAGACATGTACGTTTATTTTTCTCAATGTTAAAAACCATGTTTTTAAACTGATATATGCAATTCTAATTAAGAACTATGGGCTATATTGCCTGTTTTTCTACTTTGCATATTTGAAGACCTGAACCACTATCCTCAAGGTATTTATTCATTTCTCAAGGTTAGAATACGAAAAAGATTTCAGAACAGCTAGCCCATGCCACCAAGAAAAGCAAACCAGCAAACTAGAATTGAATAATTACTTACAGTTCTTTCTTTTTTATCTCAGACAAAATAAATAAGTAAACAAATAAAGATTGGACATCCTTGCATTGTTTTTAACCTGAGGAGAGAGCATCAAATATTTCATTGAAGGGGTTTCCTTCTATTTCTGGCTTGATGAGTTTATATATGCATAGATGTTGACTTTTGTAAGATATTCTTTCTGTACCTATTGAGATAGTTTTCGCCTTGATTCTGTTAATATGATGATAATTACATAGACTGATAACTGCTAAAAAACATATACATTTCTGAGATAATCCTCACTTGTTCAAATTGTATTATCCTTTTCCTATATTGCTGGATTTGAATTAACAATATTTTGTGGAAAATAAATTGCATCTATGTTATGAGTGTTATTGGTTAGTGATTTTCGTTTGTTTATTCTGTTATGTCTTTGTCAGGTTTGGTTTCAGGATTCTCCTCCTGGCCTATCAAACAAGATAGCAATTGTTCACACATCTATTTTTTTTCCCAAAAGGGTTTTGTAAGCCTGCCATTATTTCTCATTTAAATGTTTGATCATGGGCTGCCTGGGTGGCTCAGTCACTTAAGCATCTGACTCTTAATCTTAGGTCGGGTCACAATCTCAGGGTCATGGGATTGAGCCCTGTGTCGGGCTCTGCACTGAGTGTGGAGTCTGCCAGAGATGCTCTCTCTCCTTTTCCCTCTGCTCCCTCTTCCTACCCCCTCCACACACACTCTCACTCTCTCTCTCTCTAAAAAATCAAAATAAAAAAATAAAATCTCTTTAAAAAAATAAATGTTTGGTAGAACTCATCAGTCAATTCTTTTGGTCCTGGAATTCTATTTGAGGGAAAGGTTATGACAGCAAATTCAACATCTTCAAAAGATATAAAATGATTCTTTAGTTTCTATTTCATCTTGTTTCTGTTTAGGCAAGTTATGCTTTTCAAGGAACTTTTCTCTTTCATTTTAGTTATTGGATATCGTGGCACAGAGTTGCTCATAATATTCTCCTACTACCCATTTAATGTCTTTAATATCATTTATTGTACATATTGGCAATTTTCTCAATCAGCCTTGCTAAGTGTTTATCAGTTTTATTAATTTTTTCAGAAAACTGAATTTTTGCCTTGTTAATTTAAGCTAGTGTTTGTTTCCTATTTCAATTGTATCTGCTCTTATCTTTATAATTATCTTCCATCTATTTACTTTAGGTTTAATCCACTTATTTGTTTCTAGATTCTTAAGTCGGAATCTTAGATTAATTTTACATCTTTTTTCTTTTCTAATATATGTATTTAAGACTATAAATTCCCCCCTAAAAACCATCTTAACTGCATCCCACAAATTTTAATATGTTATATTTTCATTATCAGAGCTCTAAGTATTTTCTAATTTTCCTGGTGATTTTTTTTTTTTTTTGGTCTGTCCGTGTTTTATTAAGAAGTGAGTTGTTCAATTTCTACATATCTTATTGTTATAGATTCCTAATTTTTTTTGTGGTCAGAGAACATACTCTGTAAGATTTTAGTTTTTTAAAATTTATTAAAACTGGCTTTAGGGGGCACCTGGGTGGCTCAGTTATTAAGCGTCTGCCTTCGGCTCAGGGCATGATCCCAGAGTCCCAGGATAGAGCCCCACATCAGGCTCCTCCGCTGGGAGCCTGCTTCTTTCTCTCCCACTCCCCCTGCTGTGTTCCCTCTCTCGCTGGCTGTCTCTCTCTCTGTCAAATAAATAAATAAAATCTTAAAAAAAAAAATGGTCGTATTTTCCAGCATATGATCAGTATTTCATGATCCCAGGTACACTGGGAAAGAATGTGTTTCTGCAAATCTTGGGTGCAGTGTTCTTTAAATGTCAATTAGTTGATAATTGACATTTGATAATTTTATCAGGTCTTTTACATCCTTACTAATTTTTACTCTAATTGTTCTCTCATTTATTGAGGGAGAGGTGTTAAAATCTCCAATTATGATTGTGGATTTGTTTATTTTCCCCTTAGTTCTTGGTTTTTGCTTCATGTTTTTGGAAGCCCTGTTATTAGGAGCATACGTATGTATGATTATTTAATTGTTATGTATTCCCAGTGAATTGGCCACAAGGTATTGTTACAACTGTAATTTTTTTCTCTAGTTATATATTCCCATTGAAGTCAATATTGTCTAGTATTAATATAACCAGCCCACCTTTCTTATGTGTACTGTTTGTATGGTAAATCTTTTCCCATTATTTGGCCTTGATACTTTATGAAAGCATAATTCTTTTAAACAGCATGTAGTTAGGTTTTGCTTTGTTATCTAGTCTGGCAATCCCTGTTTTTAATGGGAGTGTTTAGTACATTTACATTTAATGTAATTATTGATGTGATTGGATTTGGGTCTACCATTTTCTTTGCTCTATTTGCCTGAGCTGATCTTTTGCTTCTTTGCTACTCTTTTCCTGCCTTCTTTTGGTTTTGTCAAAAAAAAAAACTTTATAACATTGAATTTTAGTTCCTCTATGGACTTTTCAACCATACCTCTTGTCTTATTTATTAGTGATTTCCGTAGGGATTAAAATATGTATACTCGTCACAGTCTTCAGAGTTAGTATTGTGCACATTTTAAAATCTGGAATTAGTATAATGCCATTTACCTCTGTTTTGTACACCTGATGTTGTTTATTATAACTACATGCTTTACAAGCCACAAAATGTATGGTGACCTAATTTTTGCTTTAAATGACCATATGGCACTTAAAGACATCAAGAGAAGAAAAAAATAGACTTTTATATTTAGCCGCATACTTAACATCTCTGATTCTCTTTATTCCTTTCTATAGAAACAAATCTCCACATGATGTCAATTTATTTCAGCCTAAAGAAATGCTAAAGGAAACTTTTATTTGTCTGATATTATTTTAGTTTACTTTCACTTCCTACGGCTATTTTGATTGGATTTAGAATTCTAGGTTGATGGGTGTTTTATATTCAGACCTTTAAAGATAAAATTCCATTGGCTTCTGGTAGTCATTGTTTTTGATGAGAAGCAAGTTGTCGTTTGTGCTATTATTCCCCAATTTGGGATCTGTCATAAAAAGTGCTACTCTCAAGACTGTTTTTCAGTTTGACTGTGATGTGCCCTGGTATTTTTTTTTTTATCTTGCTTAAGTTTTAGAGCTTCTTAGGTCTGTAAGTTTATATTCTTCACACAATTCGGGAAAATTTTGGTCATTAATTTTTCAAACATTTGTATATGGCTCCATTCTCTCTGTCTCCTCTCATTCTGAGACTCTAATTCCACATATGTTAAACTGCTCAATATTGTCCCACAGATTAATGAGGTTCTGTGTATTTAGTTTTTAAAAAGTCTTTCTTCTGTGTGTTCTTCAGATCAGATAACTTCTATTGATCTGACCTCAAGTTCACCAACCCTTTCTGCTGCTATCTGCAATTTGTAATTAAACCTATCCAATGAATTTCTTGTTTCAGATATTTTATTTTTCAGTTCTTTAATTTCTGTCTGGTCCCTTTTTAGAGTTTTTCTTTCTTTTTTTTTTAAGATTTTATTTATTCATTTGACAGAGAGAGAGCACAAGCAAGGGGAACGGGAGAGGGAGAAGCAGGCTCCTCACTAAGCAGGGAGCCTGATGCAGGGCTCGATCCCAGGACCCTGGGATCATGAACTGAGCTGAAGGCAGACGCTTAACCGACCGAGCCACCCGGACGCCCCTAGAGTTTTTCTTTCTTGCTAAGCTTTGTCCATCTGTTGATTTATCATGATCATATTTTCTTTTAAGTTCTTGAACATATTTACAAGCACTCCTTTAAAGTCCTTGTTTGCTAATTCCAACATCTGAGTTATTGCATGGTTGGTCTCTATTATTGGTTTTTCTCTTGTACATAGGTCACATTTTCTTGCTTCTTCAAATGTCTAGTAACTTTTTATTGTTGCTGCACATTATAAATGCTACATTGTTGAGAGTATGGATTTTTTTTATCTTTAGATTTTCTTTTCTTTTGGATGGTTAATTTACTGACACAGCAACTTGAGCCTTTCAATGTTTGTAATCTGAATCCAGAGCAATCTTTACACTAGGCCTAGAGTAACCCTACCCCTAGAATGTTGACATTTTGACAGGTTGAGTGCCCAGGATGTTCAGGGGGTCTTTCCACTCTGGACTGTTGCAATTCCTGTATCTCTCAGTACTGTAAAACACCCAGGCCTAGTGGAGTCTTGCCCTTGCACTGACAGTTCAGTAAATGGCCAAAGATGTAAGGGGATCCCTAAGCAGAATTTTGGAGCTCCTTTCATGCATAACTTCTTTTATTCTGATACTCTGCCCTACAAAGTCCAGCTGCATTAGCAGCTTTGAATTCTGTTCTCTGCCTCCATCGATCAGTGGGCTAAAGGAGTGTGGGCTCCTTCTCATTGCACCATGGTCCAGAGAATACCCTCAGGCAAAGAGCTGAGAGTATTATGGCGCTCACCTCATTTTCTGCCCATTGTCCAACATCCAAAGACAAAAACTCATATATTTTTGTCAGGTTTGATGCCAGGCAGGCCCCTTGTCATTGTATGTTTTGATCAGTTTATGGAGAGAGGATGAGTTAGGTAGGTACCAGTTACTCTATCGTGGCTTGTGCTGGAAATCTTGGGATAGATTTTTGTAAGTGTTCTGCAAATACATGCTCAATTGTGTCTTATGGGGGAAACAGATGCAGTACGGTGCTGCCATTTCTCCCATGGATTGATGGGTTTCCTCAGACCATGCCCTTCTAAAACTCATGCAGATTCTCTAGCTCTGGGCTTCTGACTCTTTCACCCAGGAGAGAAGAGCCTTGCACTGGCTCCACATCTGGACACCAGCAGGATTGGAGGCTAGGTCACCCTTTTAACTCTCAGCAGTTTACTATCTCCAGCTTAGGAGTCAAGCAAGTAGTTAAATTGAAATTGGGCAGGAACAACAGGGACTTACTCAAATTGCCATTTTTCTATCAAACTCAACTTGATTACAGTCCCCTTATGGATTAATAAGAGAGGGAATTTGTTGAGCACCCTTTATTACAGAAAATGAATTTATATTTTTTATTTAATGCCCATCCAAATAAATCCCTGGCCAAGATACCTTTTTTTATGTAAACCTGTGATTCAATATTTGAATCTCTTAATTCCTCTATTTAAAGATGAAATTTGAGCAGCCGAGTGTTTAGATTAGTGTCCTCTCGTCCCTCCTCCTTGTCTAGCACAAGATTCAGTAGTAAGTGTTGATGATGATGAAAAACCCCAGGTGAAACGATACTAAATAAATACGGGTGAGGAGGTGGGACAATAGAACTTGCATATACCGCCCCAAACTGTTTTTAGTACTATTTGGAAGAAGACGGGTACAGGACCATTCACTGCAACACTGTGTTTTCTTCATAGTAAAAAGAACGAAAACTTGAAACAATCTTATGGCCATTAGTAGGAGACTAGGTTTAAAAAAACAGTGGACTAGGGGCACCTGGGTGGCTCAGTCAGTTAAGAGTCCAACTCTTGATTTTGGCTCAGGCCATGATCTCAGGGTCCTGAGATCTAGACCCGCCTTGGGTTCTGAGCTGGATGTGGAGTCTACTTAAGATTCTCTCTCTCCCTCTCCCTCTGCCCCTCCTTCCACCCTTCCCCGTGCACAGGCACACATGCACTCTCTCTCTAAAAAAAACAATGGACTATTCATACAATAGCATATTATACAGGGTGAAATGGAATAATTAGAAGTATAAGGATAAACATAAATTTTTTAAATGATACTAAATGAAAAGAAAGTTGCTGAAACTTACATGTATATGGTATCTTTTACATGAATTATAAGAGGATATACTGTTTATGGTCATATACATGGATAGTAAAATTCCAAAAAAATCCAAAGGGATGGTAAACACAAAATTCAGTGTATTTTTTTTTAAGCAACAGAAGGAGTGAAGAAAAAAGATAAAGAGGATCAAGAGTTTAAGCTGTATAGCTGATACAGAGGAGATTATTGTATTTTTATTATATTATCTAAGCTTTTTTGTATCCATGCAATATTTCTTAATTATTTTTTGAAATCACAGGATTGTCTTTTTACTTCCTTACCCCGATTTATTTAGAAATACATAGAAGAATTTCCAAACAATCTATATACTCAGGTAAAAATATATCCTCTGGAAATGACCAAATGTAAAGGATTTCCTTTTTGACATTTCCTATTGTATAGTTAGTGACTCTCTTTCTGGCCTTGTCCTCTTTGATGAGGGAAGTCAGCAACCATATACTAAGATAGAGAATAGCATTTTATTCACAGGGTTAATAATTGAGGTTTAGGCAAAAAAATGGGAGCTGCCAAACACGGGTTAAAAGAAATACTTGAAAAGGAAGAAAGACATGTTCAGTTTACTAGAACAATGTTACTAAGGTCCAGTGCTGAGTTACACATTAATGTTGTCAGGCCCCGTGAACGGCTCTGTCCACACATAAAATCATTACCACAAGAAAAACTTAACATTGTACTTGATCTCAGCCAGCTTTTATCTGATAAATATTTACTGTCCCCCTAGCAAAAGGGAAAGTGGGTTTAAAAAAAAAATCCCTTTTCTTAGCTTGGGTATCTTAACAGAGAAACCAATCCAACCATCTACATCAACACAGATGTTCAGTGAGGTCGAGGCAGAGTTAAAGAACTTCTTGTTGCCCGGAAAAAAAAAAAAAAAACTATGGAAGGGGAGAACAGAGAAGAAAAAAGGAGACAAAAGGAGTCTAAATGATATGAAAAATTAAGGGTTGAAGCTTAAAAATATTGGGTAGCCAAGAATTTCAAGATGGTCGGTGAACTATATCTCATTCATCATCCTCAGAGTCCCAGGCATGTGCTATAGACGGTGGGGAAGCAGAGATGCGCAAAATCTAGTCTCAGATGTTAAGTACAGTAACCAGAAGATAACTAAGGACACCCCCACAGGGCCGACATTCGCCACAGCGGTGCTGCACGCGGCAGAGCAGAGCGCCACCGATAAAGGAATAACTGCTTGTGGACAGTTTCATGGGCAAGCCGACGTGTGGCCTGGACCTTTACGGAAACTCTACTCATTCTCAACCAATGGGATCGAAAGAAAATTCCAAAACCAAAGATGAAAGACAACTTTCATGGCATTGTTTAAATATTTGAAAACAAATGGCATGAATGAAGAATTATTTTTTAAAATACATGTGTTATGGGCTGAAGTGTGTCCCCTACCCCAAAAATTCATTTGTTAAGTCCTAATTCCCAGTACCTCAGAATGTGACTCTATTTAGAGGCAGGGCTTTCAAAGACACTGGGCTAGAATCCATTTTCAAAGACATACAAAGAGGAAGATTCTGTGAGAACACAGAGAAGACAGCCAAGGAGAGAGAACTCAGAAGAAACCAGCCCTGCTGACACCTTGACCTCAAACCTCTTGCCTCTTGCCTCCAGACTTGTGAGAAAATAAATTTCTGTCATTTAAACCGCCCAGTCTGTGGTACTTTGTTACGGCAGAACCAGCAAACCAATACAACACAGTACGCTTAAAAGGACGGTAAAAATCCTGTGTTGACCTATAATACTCAAACCGCAATGTCTAGTTAAAAAAAGCAGACACGTGTATTAGAATGATCCAATTTTTATAAAACCGTGCAACTAAATGCATAAATACAGATAGAAAGATGACAAATGTTATCTCTGATATTTTGTGTAATTTTTAAACACTTTCTCTGTTAGGCTTTTGCACTGGTCTATTATTTTAATAAGTATGTGAGTGGGTGAATTCAAGTGGGAATAAATATATAGAGCAAGAAAAGAATGTAGCTCAGGGCAGAGCCTTGGGGAATGCTGGTATTGAAGGGACAGAAGGTGGAAGCAAGCAAAGGAAACAAGGAAAGATTGGTCAGAGAGGAGAAAAACCCAGAGTATATTCCAAAGAAGCCAATGGAGGGCAAGGTTTTGGAACGAACAGGGTGCTAACCAGGTTCAAGGCTGCAAAGAGCTGCACGAAGCCTGGCAGGACAGCATTGCATTTGGAAGCCAGAAGGTCATGCTCTCCTCAGAGAGCCGTTTTCAAGAGTGGTGAGGCCAGTTTGTAAGGGTTTGTGGAAAGAATTGGCAGTGAGGAAGGAAGGCAGCAAAGCCGTGAATAGTGAGAATTACAGACCTTCAGGTAGAGAAGCAGACTGTCATCATCATACCAGGAATAGCCTCAACACAAACCCGGAGACGCTGAGATGCCAGTTACCCTAGAAACCCGGAGAAGAGTGCCTTAGCAACGTGCACCAGGCTGTTGTATTCTGCACGGCACCTCAAGATGTTTCTGGGCCCCCTCTAGTGTAATCTGTCAATTAGCCCAGAGTCTTTGCTTAATGGGAAAGATGCTTCTATAAACCAAAGGCCTTGACAATGAAATCACTTAGTAACCTCTCTAGTATAACAAAGGCGCTGGCAGCAACCAGCCCTTTGTCATTAGAAAGGTTCCAAACAAGAAAGCCTTTCTAAACTGATATGACTTTGAGGAACATGCTTTCTTGTCTAATTTCTGTACCTCTGAGCCAGGGTCTCTTGGGGTGTGGGCACAATGAAAACTAAGTAAAGACAGAAGGAGAGAGGGAGGGAGAGGGCATGTGTTTAGAAAGTGTGCCAGGCACGGACATTTCTTCCTTCATCTTAGCCAGGTAGCTCTGGGATGACATATCGTCAGTGGGGTGTGTGTGTGTGTGTGTGTGTGTGTACACACATTTATATTTATATATTATATTTACATTATGTTATTTACATTTACCAATATATGTATTTGAATGTCATGGGCCAAGCAGCATACTACATACTTTACTTGAAATACTTAATTCCAATTTTACACAATCCCAATTAGGTAGCTACTATTATTATCCCCTGTTTAAAGATGAGGACACTGAGGCTGAGAAAAGTTGTGTAACTTGCTTGAGATCACACAAACTACTCGATTTGAGGTCATTTCCTGGCCACTACTCAGGGCACAGAGTGACCTGAGACATTACATCTACCCCGAGGACCTCGCACCCGGGTCCTACAGTCAGGCCCATACAGACTGAACGACACTTAAAAGCAGAATACAGATGCTGTGGCAGAGGGGCTGGGTGTCCACTCCCCGCGGGGCAACCAGAAGATTTCGGAGAAGAGAGCGTTAACAAGTGGAGATTCCTTTTGCCATAAAATCCAAACAACATCTGTTTTTTCTACCTTTCTTTCCTCGTGTTTTTCCTTCCCAGCTCTTTTCAAGCTGGCTCTAACCAGCCAGGCTTCGCGGGCTCCACCTTCTGTTTATTGCCCTCGTCTTTACTTCCTTCCGAACACCAGCCTCCGCAGCAGCCGCTCGCAGAGCCGCGCGTGCTCCCATGCTCAGACGCCAAAGCAGGTGGTCCTCGCTAGCCAGCTGTGGCAAGCATGTCCTGCCGATGGGGACTTCAGCAAAGGACCGTAGCCTCTTGCCTTGGGACCGCTATCTCTGAGTGCTGTGTGGACGGGCCGCTAGGACAGGCATCGTCTGGGGTAACCCGAATTCACGCTGGAGGCCTTTCTGAGTCCAGCTCTGTCCTATATTAGCTGGATTCACCTTCAATTGTCGTCTGGTAAATAAAATTCTAAAATTCTTTGTGTCCCGAAAGTTGGAGGATAGAGGAATTGAGCGGTCGAGCTCACATCGTGAGGCAGGACATTGATGGGAAAGTCCCTTTGGACCTTCTCCCAGAACTCTCTAGCACCCACATCTAACCTCAGAATCTGTCTCTAACTGGCTGAGCTGCTCCACCAGAAAGCAGAAAGTCATTGTTAAATCAGTTTTTAAAATATTAATAACGCTTTTCACATTGCTCAGAATCAGGTCTCCCATTTCATAATCAGAAGAGAGAGGACGTGTTTTTAGGAAGGGTTTCTTAAGCGCAGAGTAATTTCTGGATACCTATAGAAAATAAGCCAAAGATATTGAGGAAACATGGGAAAGAGTCATTTGCTCTTATCAAAAGCAAATTATCTCTTATGAGAAGAAAAGTTTATGACCATTGGTAACTCAGTCTGCTGAAAGATACAACAACTTAAGAACAAAAGCTCTCATTAGATGGGGAAAAAAAGAAAGGAAGGAAGGAAGGAAGGAAGGAAGGAAGGAAGGAAGGAAGGAAG
>NW_024423675.1:60494843-60521550 GCF_017311325.1 Ursus maritimus | reverse complement strand
AAGGAAGGAAGGAAGGAAGGAAGGAAGGAAGGAAGGAAGGAAGGAAGATAGATTTGATCGCAGTGCCAGAGTTTCATATTTTTGACCCAAAGAAAAGGCTGAAGATGTTTCAGTACCTCTTTCAAGCACATGCAAAATATGAAGAACTAGATCTTCTCCATCTCTCTTTTTCTTAAGATTTATTTATTTATTCGAAAGAGAGAGAGCACACGAGAGGGAGGGAAGAGGGAAAGGGAGAGAGAATCTCAAGCAGACTCCACGCTGAGCACAGAGCCCAACACGGGGTTTGATCTCACAACCCTGCGATCACAGCATGATCCAAAACCAAGAGTCAGACGTTTAACTGACTGTGCCACTCAGGGGTCCCCTTCCCCTTCTCTTGAGGAGTTTAGTTTTAAGAACAGTTTAGATTATATATTTGGGAGGAACTTATATCTAGAATGACTATAAAATAAGATACTAAAATGATTGTGGCTCTAATTGTGCCTAAGAGTAGGATAGATCACCACCCACTGACAGTCCTTACTTTCCACCCTCCCGGAATGCATTCAATGGACACCGGACGTACGATCCACTTTGTAGTTCCAGGTAATATAATCTAAAGAATGTAGGGAGAACTCTGTAAAACCAAAATAGCTGGATCTTCAAACATTTCCTCTGTTATGTTATTTTAAAATCTGGATACCTAAAGTGTCATTTTTCCCCCAGTTTAAAAATAATGCTATTTTTATTATTGTTTCCTATGGAAACCGTTTCCCTAGGCATGGCAACGGCCATGTCTTAACAGAGAATTATTTATTTAAGCTGGTTTTTCTTGTTGAGCTTTGGATGACAGAAACCCATTTTTATCCCAGTGGATTCTCCAAGATAATCTCTGCACGCTCTTGGAGAATCATCTAATGCCGCCCCAGCCACACTCCCAGCTGCTAAGCAGCCAAGGAGAACCATTCTCTTCCCCAGAGATCAGTTTGAGGAACTTCAGGTCCTCTGGGACTAATGGAAAGTTACAGCGGCTGTGACGAGAACTCTCCAAATCTGTTTGAGGTCAGATGTCAGATACAGCAGTGATACTCAGAAAGTACATAAGAATCACAAGAAGACTTCCATGCTTGCATGGGAGAGAAAGAACGTTCCCTTCGCATAATACGTATTTCTGACAATGTATTATTCTTCTTTAAACATTAAAGAATGGGAAACTTCTGTTTGCACCTATGAATGAGTAGCTTGGATCAGACTAACTCTCCCAGAAAAACAGCCATAAAAACACTGCCTCTAAATTAGACAGCTATTAAAACAAAGGAGATTAACCAAAACAGCCCAGACTTAAGTGGTCAAGATCCTGAAGAGAAATTAAAAACACAAAGGTGAGCCAGACAGTTACCACTGCTATTCCCCAGGGAATTTGCTGAAGTATAGAGGCCAGAGAGAAATACACACACACACACACACACACACACACACACACGTATGCATGCGTGCATACACACATACATACGTAAGTGATCAAATGCTGTGGGAGTCTTACTGGACTGGGGAGATGAAAAATAGAATTCAGGGCTATAAAACTGAAAGGATGCAGGGATCCAGCATCCTAGAGAATGAATCCCACATTCCCTGTGCAATTTCCCCTCAAGGCATCAACCTCTCCCTAAACTAATTAGACACAGTCCCAGAGGAAGAAACCAAGCAACCATGCAACAGACAACTTCTCGGACTAGAAGGTCATCAGGGACTTTAGTGGTCTACAGTGCTAGGAAGATAGAACTTGGAGTTCAGGAGTCCTGGCATATGCTCCAAACTTTCAGCTGAGACTCCTGAAGGACCATACCCTAGGAAAAGGTGCAATAATTCAGGGATAGAAGAGCCCTTATAAGTCCTGAAACTCAGCTCCAATCAGCTCAATTCCTGATTGGGTCACGGTGATCTGCTTGCCAAAATTAAATTAAATCCTTTCTGTAGGAAGGTAGTCATCATCTAGAGTCTCTATGATTTGTTATACACAATTCCCATCACTCAGTGCAAATTACTGGGCATACCAGAGAATATGACCAATGACTAAGATTTAAGAGGGGGAAAAAAGCCAAGACAACAGAGAGAGAAACACATGCGATTCAGATATTAAGGTTCTTCGACCCTGACTTTAAAATAACTGTGACTGAAATGGTCATGGAACTAGATAAATATATGGAGGATTTCACCAAGAACTGCAATCTATTTTTAAAAAACATTAAATGGCAATTCTAGAACTAAAAAGTGCAGCAACTGAATTGAGAAATCCCTAAAACTGGATTTAATGATGGATTATAAGCGGAAGAGAGAGTTAGCAAACTGGAAGATAGATCCTCTAAAAAACTCAGATTGAAGCACAGAGAAGCGAAGCATGAAAAGAGTGAAAGAGATATACGGTAGATACTGGAAATCTTGAATACATGTGTAATTAAAGCTCCTGGAGAGAAGAAAGAACGGGGCAGAAACGATTTCCCAAAACTGACAGAAGACATCAAGTCACAGATTCAAGTTTTATGACCTCAAAGCAAGGTAAATACAAAAGTAAACCACACCGCATGTCATAGTAAGACTGCTGAAAACCAGAGCTAAGGGGGAAAATATCTTACAGTAAATAGAGAAAAAAGACATATTACCCTGGAGAAGGCAACAATAGGGGCATCTGGGTGGCTCAGTAGGTTAAGCATCTGCCTTTGGCCCAGGTCATGATCTGGAGTCCCACATCAGCCTCCTTGCTCAGCGGGAAGTTTGCTTCTCCCTCTGCCCCTCCCCCACCCCGCTCCTGCACTCTCTCGCTCACTCTCTCTCTCAAATAAATAAATAAAATCTAAAAAAAAAAAATTCAAAAGGGCAACAATAAGACATCTTGGAGGCAAACACTGTATTTTTGTGTGCTAGCCAAAAAAAAAATGAAAATGAAATTTAAAAAACAGCACCACTTACAATAACAGCAAAAATTGTCAAATAGATAAGAATAAATCCAACAGAAGATGTGTGAACTCTCTTTGCTGAATACTACCAAACATTTCTGAGAGAAGTTTAAATAGATCTTAGTAAATAAAAGAATATACCAAGTTCATGGATTAGAAGACCCAATATTTTAAAGGTTAATTCTACTCAAACTAGTGAATAGACTCAATGCCCAATGCACTCTCCATTTTAAAAAATGCATAAAGGCGGCTGACAAATTGAAAATTGATAAATTGATTTTAAAATTTATATGGAAATGCAAGTGCCAAAAAAAGAAAAAGCGAAAACAAACTTGACGAAGAAAAGAAAGTTGGAAGACTTACACTACCAGATCTCAAGAGTGATTGGAAAAGTAAATTAAATAAGGAAGTAAAATAGGTCACTGCAATATAACAGAGTCAAGAAAAACAGGTGGTCTTTTCAATAAATGGTAGTGTATCAAGATGGGATGAAATTAACCTTAATCCCCTACCTACACCCCAAAATCAATTCCAGGTGGATCATTAGACCTAAATGGGAAAGGTAAAATGATACAGCTACTCTAAGATAACCTAGGGCAATATCTTCATCACCTGGGGTAGACAAAGAGTTCTCAAACAGGACACAAAAGGCACTGAAAGTAAAAAAGTGGAAAATTGGACTTAAATTAATAACTTCTGTTTATCAAAAGATACCATTAAATAATGAAAATGCAAGTGATAAGATGTGAGCATATATAAATAATGAATCTATATGTATATGTGTGTGTGTCCTATAAAAAAAATTGAGAAGGTAAATAATCTAATGTAAAATGGACAAAAGGCTTGAATAGACTCTCCCCCAAAAAAGTGCATCCAAATGGACAATCAGCACAAGAAATGTATTTGGTATCAGTAGTCATCAGGAAAATGAAAATTTAAGAACACAATAAAATGCCACCACTGACCCAGCAGAATGGATTAAAATGAAAAAGATGAACACTCCCAAGGATTGGTGATGACATAAACAACTGATCTGTCATCCCTGCCAGTGAGGGTATAAATCAAGGCAATGCTGTAGCAAATTTAAAAATGGCCACAGCTATACCCATCTGTGTATGCATTTGCAATCAACACATGCAATTTGCAACTGACATTGTAGTTTCTCCCTCCAAAAGGTCTACTTCTCCATCTGTTCCTTGAATTTGGGCTTGGCCATGTGACATGCCTTGGCCAATGGGACATTAGCAAATGTGACACCAGAAAAGGCTTGAAAAGACCTGGTATGTTGGAGTTTGTTCTCTTTTGCTGCTCCTGGCAAACTGCCACCATCACCATGTGAATGAACCCAGACCAGCTTGCTGGATTATGGCTGCCCCATTGCCAAGTTAGCCTTGTTGCTCCTACTGACGACCAGCCAACTGCCAGAAAAGTGAATGAGGCCACAAGCCACCAGCTGACTGCTAATGCAGGACTGAATCCAGCGGACACACACATGGAGCACAGAAGAACCATCCCAGATGACTCCAGTGAACTGCACCAATCCAGGGAACAATAGGTTATTGTTTTAAGCCACTGCATTTTCAGGTGGTTTGTTATGCAGCAAAAGCTAACTGAAAAAACCACTTTGGAAGAATGATTTGGCAGAATCTGCCGAACACATACACTATTTCCAAACAATTCCACTCCTAGGTATATACCCAACAGAAATGCATCAAAAGACATATAACAAGAAGAAAGTTCACTGTAGCATTATTCATAGTAGCCCCAAACTAAAAATAACATAGATATCCATCAAGAATAGAATACATAAATAAATTGTGGAACGGAGTACTATACAGCAGTGAAAACGAACACACTGTTGGTAAATGCTCAGCATGGGTGAATCTCACAAATACCACGTTAAGTTTAAAAAAACAGACGCAGCACAAAAAGATGTATACTGTATTATTTCATTTATAGAAAGTTCAAAAACTAGAAAAAATCCGCAGTGACAGCAATCAGAATAATGGTTACCCTTGGAAAGGTTTTTGGCTGGGAGGAAGCGTGAAGGAGGTTTCTGGGTGCCAGCAATGTTTTGTATTTTGATCTATTCGTGTCCACTCTGTAAAAATTCATTGAACTGAGTATCTAAGATGTGTGCCCTTTACTGTATATTATACTTCTAATTTTTAAAAGTGTAAAAATGAGTAAGAAGTGGTCTTTGGTTCTCTTCTCTACAATGTCTTTTTCAGGGAGCTTATCTACCCCCCCACATTTTTAGTGACTAGATTTTTCCTGGGTATTTGCTGATTTCATTCTCTGATCCTCCCATAGACACCTGTACTTACATGATCCACTAGCCTGGTGAGTGCAGACTAAAACTGAACAACTCATCTACCCCACATATCTGGACTTGTGGTGCTTCTCATTTACAACTACCTTTCATGGCACCTCTCATCGCCTTATATTCCTAGTTCTCCACATTGTATTGTCAAGTCCTGTTGAGCCTTCTTTTGAACTTTCCTTCAACTTGGTCCCTCTCTCCTTTCTGTTATGTCAATCAGAGTTTGGAGGCAGGAGACAGAAACAACTGCAATTACCTTGAGCAGAAAGATATTTAATACAGGGGATCCAAGGCTTAAAGAATTATTGGGAGGCTGGAGAAGACTTCTTCTAGCTAACATCCAGGAATGACCTCCAGAGCACGAATACTCAGGTGGATTTCTGGTGGAGGTCTACCTCTGCCACGATCAGGCAGGTGGAGTGCAAGAGGCTGCCACTGGAAGTGTTGAGTTCAAAAATGCTCATCACAGCTGCAATCCAGATACCAAGGAGCCACCCCGCCACCCCATGAAGGTACTGGAAAATCCTAACACTAGTGACTAGACCCTTGGGAATAAACCCAGTCTATCCATGACCTTGCCTGCCAACAGCAACAACCCAGGTGACGAAGATGGCCCTCATCTCTCTTCCCACTTCATTGGAGTTCATTAATTTGGTAGAATGTCATCCACATGCAGAACACTGGTTGTATGGGAGTCTGGAAATGTAGCTTTGGCTTTCTGGCCTCTGCAGTACAGGAAGGCCGCCGGAAGGAAATTGAAATAGGTATTGAGGTCGGTCCATCATGCCCATTGCACATTCAAGCCCATAGTCTCTTACACCTGGACTATTCCTTTAGTCATACAGCAGGCATCTACTCAGTGTCTGCTAAGTACCTGGGATTGGACTAGGTGCTGGGACTACCAAAAAAGACATAGTTCCTGCCCTTGAGGAGCTCTTGGTCTAGAAAGAAAGAGAAACCTACCAACCAATGATCCCAAGACAGAGTGGGGAAGGGATGTGTGAAGGTTGGGCAGATGCATGTGGGGAATATGGAAAAGATGCTTCTATCTCAACTTGGGAGAATAGGGAAGCTTTCCCGAAAGAGGCTCAATCATATTTCTGAATCTTTGATTACATCATTTCTTCTGTCTGAAATAGATCATCCATTCCATCTTAATAAAAATCTTGTGTAAGAACTCAGTCATGAGTCTTAGTAGCTAAAGTCAAATTAAACTTAGAAAAACTTTGGGGACAAAGGGGTGCTATCTCAAGCTCTGTCAAGTGAGGTCTGGTTTCATCCCATGCTGGCCCCTGTCTCTGAGGCCCTTTTTTTTTTTTTTTTTTAAGAGGCTGCCTGGCTTTCTGGCAGTGCACCAGCCCCAGAGGCAGATCTCCTTTTGATCCTTGAAGCAGGGTAAGTCCCTGGTCCCTTCTAGAGAGGCAAGAGCACATCTCACTGCTCATCCCCAAGGCTGCATGGGCAGCCCCTCCACTGATCTCATAAGGCCACAGGGACCCCAGAGCCTCCTGTGCAAAGGTTTTAGGAGACTGAAAAGGGGAAAGGCATGCTGGATTTTCAAACTGAGTTTTCCTTCGGTCTCCAAGTTCAATTACAGCTCTTAGTCTACTTATACACCTAGTAAAACCAGAATAATTTCACTTTTTCCCAAGGCTGCATGGGCAGCCCCTCCACTGATCTCATAAGGCCACAGGGACCCCAGAGCCTCCTGTGCAAAGGTTTTAGGAGACTGAAAAGGGGAAAGGCATGCTGGATTTTCAAACTGAGTTTTCCTTCGGTCTCCAAGTTCAATTACAGCTCTTAGTCTACTTATACACCTAGTAAAACCAGAATAATTTCACTTTTTCTTTCATTAATGACCAATTTTATCAAGTTGAACAGACTAAACTCCCTTAAACAATCACTCCCATTTACATCTTGGTTAATTAAATCCCCTCAAATATGTTAAACTGCAGGTACAAATTTAATATATTCGATTTTCTTTTGAACTACTTCAAATGTCTACCCTAAGCAGCAAAGCCTTTCCAAGTACTTATACAACTGTAATAAATCTAATAAATTAAATCTATAAATACTGTGACTCTCCAGTTCACTTAAACATTCAAATACTGTTTATAAATTTAATCAAATTTTTGTACTTTATATAAATCACAAGTCTAAAATCAATTACTTAATTACACATTTTAAATTGGGATCACAGGGGCGCCTGGGTGGCACAGCGGTTAAGCGTCTGCCTTCGGCTCAGGGCGTGATCCCAGCGTTGTGGGATCGAGCCCCACATCAGGCTCCTCCGCTATGAGCCTGCTTCTTCCTCTCCCACTCCCCCTGCTTGTGTTCCCTCTCTCGCTGGCTGTCTCTATCTCTGTCAAATAAATAAATAAAATCTTTAAAAATAAATAAATAAATAAATAAATAAATAAATTGGGATCACAAGGCTAGTCTGTCTTTGTTCCAATATATCCAATTCTCTCATTACAATGAAATTCAAGTACACCCAGATTTTCTCAATGATTTCAAATGTATTCCTGAACTACACAAAAGTATGAATATTATGGTTTGATTTACTTCAACATCTAATTCTAAACATTCCTAGGGCTAGAAATATAGTCTGCCCATCAAGGGAACAGTTTCATCACCTCAAAACAACTTGAGTTGTCTTCTCAAGGTGTTGGAATCACTACTGGCCAGCCAGCTGAGTCCTAGAGAAGACTGCATTTGTCCCAGGCCATCCTACCTTTATCAGTGGTGGACCTGTGAGTTTTCCTTATAGTCAGACAACAAGGGACTCCAAGTTCTCATCTTGCTTAGGGCATTAATCTTAAAGCCCTTGCCACCTGGGTTCAGGAGATAGCATAATCTTCCAAAACTTCTTTCAACATTACTACCTGATGGGGCATAATGGAAACCTGCATCCCCATTAAGATTTCAGTTAGCCTTGTCTAGTCCCTCACTGCCTCTTTGAATTTGGATTCTTTTCATCTTACTCAGGGGCCAGGCCACAACGCTTATAGACATTTAACTGATGTCTGATTGGTTCTACAGTTCTGCACATGTGTCTATACTGCCCGGTTCTGTGATCGTGCTGATGATGCCAATGTCCCTTCACAGTGCCTTCTCCAGTGGGCCTTGCTAATCCAGACCAGAAGTGGCAACCTTTCTCTCTGTTCAAATACCCCTGTAAACCACTGATCTAAAAACAGGTAGGCTTTGGGGTGCCTGGGTGGCTCAGTCGGTTAAGCATCTGACTCTTGATCTCAGCTCAGGTCTTGATCTCAGGGTTAGGAGTTTGAGCCTCATGTTGGGCTCCACACTGGGTGTGGAGCGTACTAAAAAAATTAAAATAAATAAATAAATAAATAAATAAATAAATAAATAAATAAGTAGGCTTCCTATTGATGAAAGTCACCACAAAGTGACTGGAGAAATAAATAAACTGAATGTAAGTTATACACATGGATTCTCTAAGGTGCCAGTCATGTATTCACTTCTCAAATATAATTGAGCACTTACTGTGTACCAGGAAGTACAGTTATAGTGATGATTAAGACCCACCAGGTTCCTGCTGTCATCCCAATGAGACAAAACCAGCAAATATGTAAGCACACTACTGGAACCCCAATCGTCTCCAAGATCCACACAGCCCCCTGTGGCTGATGACCCCAACATCTGCCGTCTGCACCCTGGGCATTTGCACCATGGGGCCCACTTTGTGGCAGCACCTGCTGCTCCAACAGTCTACCCTCCAGAGATAGAAGGCTTCTGCCCTAACTGCCTAAGTGACCTGGAGCAAGAGATGAACAATTCCTTGGACAACAGTTTCCTACTATGCCAGGAATAGTATGCCATAATAGTACCTACCCCACAGATGTGGGGATTAAATAAACTCATTCAAGTAAAGCACTCGGTACAAAGCCTGGCACAGAGCATATGCCTGATAAATGATAGCGAGTACTGTCTCCAATATATGCATATTTAATTTTAGGTATATGTCTTGGTCAGCTCAGGCTGCCATCATTGAATACCACAGATGGAGTGGATTAAACAACAAGAATTTATTTCTTACAGTTCTGGAGGCTGGACATCCAAGATTAGGGTGCCAGCAGGGTCAAGTTCTGGTGAGGATTCTCTTCCTGGCTTGCAGACAGCTACCCTCTCACTGTGTCTGTGTGACAGAGAGAGAGAGAAAGAAAGAGAGAGGGAGAGAGGGAGGGAGGGAGAGAGGGAGGGAGGGAGTTCCGGTCTCTTCAACCTCTTATAAGGGCACTGATCCCATCCTGAGGGCTCCACCCTCATGACTACCTCTACACCTAATTACCTCCCAAAGACTTCACCTCCAAACACCTTCACCCTGGGGGTTAGGGTTTCCACATATAAATTTTGACGGGACACATTCAATCCATAACAACATATTTCTCTGAGACTCCACTGAGCTTGAGTTGGGTTTCTTTTGTTCGTTTTTTGTTGTTGTTGTTTTAATCTCTTGAAAATGATACTTTCCTGAAACCATGCATAGAGGAAGAAGCTTGAGGAACTGTAACTACGCATTGCCAAAGTTGTCCTTGATGTGCTCTCTCCTTTCAAAGAACAAAACGTTCCTTCAGGGAATGAGCCGGTCATTTTCCATGTGTGCCCTCAGATACAGTTCTCACCCTTCCTGTCTCTCTGTGCTCCAGAGAGGTTGCGTGGGGTCCCTTTCAGCGGATTTCTGTTAGGATGTGGCCAACGGATGACACCAGAGGACGTTGGAGGGCAGGAAGCGGGGCAGTTCTTCCCTGTTCCCTTCATGATTTGGTGCCTGGTTCTGGGAGTGGCCACATCCTTCCACAACCACACCTCCTGTCAGGGAGAGAACCTTCTGCCTGGCTCAAAATCTCACCAGGACCCCCATTTCTCTTCAGGCCTAGGGTTCATCACAGCTTCCTACTGCTGTAGTGTCTAGGTGCCTCGATCTCTCTTCATGGTTCTGTAACCCTGCCCATTCCTCTGCCAAGAGCCCCTTCATTAAAGAATCTTCTGTTGAACTACCTGAGAGGTTTCTTGTCTCCTGCTGGGACCCTGGTGGATAGATGTAATTATAATAAATTTCAATATTTTTCCGTGCAGCTTACTTCCCTCTCAGTCATGCTCTTAGTTTAATAAAATATTTGCCGTCATTAAAAAAGAACTTCTAAAGAATTTCCAATTGGCACATGTAGCTTTTGCAAGATCATGATGATAATTGCCTTGAGGGAAATAGCCATTTTTAGTATTACTTGGAAGTGAAGTGGAGGAATACAGTAAAGGGAATACAATCCTTGCTGGTACACAGTACACGGCTGATGTATTAAGAAATACGAAAAATGAGAAGTTAGAAGTCAGCACAGGAGTTCAGAGTCAAGCTGTCAGGAGATCCTGCTGTCATTGCTCCTTCTGCCTTCTCCGAGCTCCCTCCCTTTAAGGCAAAGTACTAATTGTCTTTCAAGAGGAATCCAATGCCTACCCTTCAGCCAACATTTAGGAGCTACCGTGAGGCATACCCCATCTCTCCCTCTCCCCAAATCTTGGAAATCAGGAAACTAAGGTTAGTCTCAGAGAGCTCAACTTCAAATCACATGTCCTGGATCAGAACAGAGAAATGCAAAGTCACCTTACAAGTTGAAGGACCCTTAGAACCATAAGGCTTGGCTTCAGCCAAACTGAATATATTAAACCACCTAAAGCAAAAATATATCAGTCAGAAGAGGCCAGGAAAAGGAGAATCACAGAAACAGACATAACTGTGCTCCGTGAATTAGCTTACAGAAGAACAAGCTCGAATAACTCAGAATGCTCTGATAGTCTTCTAGTGAGACAAACGCCTCAGCTTATCTCAGCCAGACAGCATTAAATCATCAATTCTTCTCATTCCCTATGTTTCAACTCTGTGCTCACCAAGAAACGTTTTTATAGTAATGATTTTCTTATTTCTTATTTTTTATAATAATTTTTTATTATATTATTTTAGTCACCATACAGTACATCCCTAGTTTTTGATGTAAAGTTCCATGATTCATTACTTGCGTATAACACCCAGTGCACCATGCAATATGTGCCCTCCTTAATACCCATCACCGGCCTATCCCATTCCCCCACCACCCCCCCTGAAGGCCTCAGTTTATTTCTTATTTTAATACATTTTTTTTAAGATTTTATTTATTTGTCAGAGAGAATGGCAGGTAGAGGGAGAAGCAGGCTCCCCGCTGAGCAAAGAGCCTCATGCAGGACTTGACCCCAGGACCCCGGGATCATGACCTGAGCTAAAGGCAGACGCTTAACCAACTGAGCCACCCAGTCCCACAATACATGTTTACTACAAAAATAACCAGAAAATGTGGACCAAGCCCAGGGATGACATTAATGCCTTGATTTATTTTCTCCCGTGCCATTTTTCACACACATAAATACACAAACATACATAGTAACAAAAATAGAAATATTTCATCTTTACTGAGGTGTTTTTCGACTTCACTGAAAAATAAATAATGAACATCTTTGTGTGTTGACAAATATACCTCTACAGCAGATTAATGGATGTATACTTTTTTAGGTGGGCAATCCTATCTTTTATTTAACCAGAGCTCTCTTCTTGCACATTTCTGCCATTTCCATCATTTTTCAATTACCAACAGCACTGCAGGAGACAGACTTGCAACAAATCTTTGCACCTCATTAACCATTTCTCCTCACAGATTCCCAAAGGCATGGGCATTCCAAGACTTTTGATATATTTTGCCAGATTGCTTTCCAGAAAATATTATAATTGTTCCAGTGTTTGCCAATTTTTATAGGCGATAAATCATTAGGTCATTATTTTAATTTGTATTTTTCTAATTACTAGTGAAGCTTTTTTATTGAGGTATCTCTTATTTTAGAAGTCTTTATATTATAGGGATATTAACTTTTGTGATATGTATTTTTTCCCAGCTTTTCATTTGTCTTTTATTGCAATATGGTGTTTTGCCTTTTAAGCTCAGACTCAGTTAGGAATGAGTTTGATTTTGGAATGAATTTGGCTAACACTCCTGCCCTCTCTTGGCCTCCTTCTGCTTGTTATCTTATGGTCACTAAATGGCTGCTGTGGCACTAGCCATCAAATCTGTGTTCCAGGCAGAAGGAGGAAGGGTGGAGGAAGAGACAACACAAGCTGACTTTTGCTTATGCCCATTAACCAGAACTGGTCACACGGCCACTCCCAGCAGCAAGTGAGGGGCAGGCAACGTAAAGAACGGGAGATGGGATGATGTGAGAAATTCACACTGTCCACCATAGAGCAGTTTTCGGATTTATGTAGTTAAGTTGGTCTATATAGACCATCCTCATTTACCATGGTTCAACTCGAGACTTTTCGACTTTGCAATGATGTGAAAGTGATAGACACTCAGTAGAAAACATACATCAAATTTTTAAGTCGGATCTTTCCCAGGGCTAGAGATATGTAGGCAAACTCTCTCACGACGCCAGGCCGCTGCCTTAGCTCCAGTCAGCCTGAGACCTGGGACACCCTGACAACCATTCTGCACCCATACAAACAATTCTGTTTGTCACTTTCAATATAGTAATTCAACACAATACATGAGACATTCAACACTATTATAAACCAGTCTTTGTGTTCGATGATTTCTAAGTGTTCCGAGCACATTGAAGATAGTCCAGGCTAAGCTGTGATGTTTGGAAGGTTAGGTGTATTGAATGCATTTTCTTTTCTTAAAAAAGATTTTATTTACTTATTTGACACAGAGATAGAGAGGAAGAGAGACCAAGCACAAGCAGAGGGAGCATCAGAGAGAGAGGGAGAAGTGGACTCCCTGCTGAGCAGGCCAGATCTCAGGACCCTGAGATCATGACTTGAGCCAAAGGCAGACGATTAACCGACTGAGCCACCCAGGTGCCCCGAATGCATTTTCAACTTACAGTGAATTACCAGGACATGACCCTGTTGTAAGTTGAGGAATATCTGTATTTATTTCTCTGGTTCATGCTTAGAAAGTTGTTCCTCAACTCAAGGAGGTTTCCCAGTAGACAGTTAACTATACTTTTTTTATACCGTTTTTATGTTTTCATTGTAATATGAGATAGAAATCAAATCAAAGAATTTTCTTTCCCAAATAACCAGTTAGTTGTCCCCATATCATTTTGGAGGCTTTCTCTACTAATTTGAAATATGTTTGTTCACTAAGCTATTAGATATACTGAAGTCTAAGTCTTACTTGCTTACTGTTCCCAGCCCATGGATGCAGCCAGCTATTCCTGTCTACGGCTAGTACTTCAATTAAGGTAATATCATACATTTAACATTGTAGACTTTTCCAAAATTTCTTGACTTTTTTGACTGTTTATTATTTGGATGAATTTTTAAGCATTCTGTCAAGTTTTTTTTAAAAGACTTTGTTGGGGGCGCCTGGGTGGCTCAGTTGTTAAGTGTCTGCCTTCGGCTCAGGGCGTGATCCAGGATCCCTGGGATCGAGCCCCACATCAGGCTCCTCCGCTGGGAGCCTGCTTCTTCCTCTCCCACTCCCCCTGCTTGTGTTCCCTCTCTCGCTGACTGTCTTTCTCTCTGTCAAATAAATAAAATCTTTTTAAAAAAATACTTTGTTTATTTGAGAGAGAGTGAGCAAGGAAGGAGCAGAGAGAGGGACAAGCAGACTCCCCACTGAGCATGGAGCCAGACATGGGGCTTGATCCCAAGACCCTGAGATCATGATCTGAACCAAAATCAAGAGTCGATGCTTAACCAACTGAGCCACCCAGGCGCCCCTTATTCTGTCAAGTGTTTATATGATTCTATTTTGATTTCAAGAGGAATTGCATTAAATTTGTAAGTTGAGAAGAATTGGCAACTGTACAGTTAAGTTTGGGGGAACCAGGGATATGATGTCATCAAGCCTTCTTTCCTGTGTGTCAGTAAAGTTTTATGATCATCACATAATGACATCTTTTTTTCTTCTCTGCTTTGAATTTTAATCAGTTATAGCTAATATATAGGAAAGCTAATGATTTTTATAAGATTGCTTTTACAGCTGACCATATTACAGAACCACCAGTTCTTTCTAGAAGTATTCCTTACTTGTTATTCATCTGCTTTATCTGCCAGACCCAGAAAGAGAGGTGTCACGTGCAGCTTTCCGATTGTTACCTGGCTTCCAGTTATGGTTCTTACCATAGTTTTCATTACACAGTATTACATTGGCATTTGGACTCATGAGCCTGATTAATGTGATTCTTCCCGGAGAAATAAATCTGCTCTCGCTCTGCTGACAAAACCAAGTTTCAGAGACAGCAGAGCTGAGTTAGCAGAGCTACAACATAAGCCTTCTTGGAATTTCTACCTCGTCAATAGGGCATGAATTTCTTTTACATCATCTCCGTTAGATGTTAATCCAACTTCTGCACCGAAAGTCCTAGTGATAGAAAACAATGTAATTCAAGGTCCTCATTCCATTCGGGGGACATTTCAAAAATTTTAAACGTTTTTATTTGAAACAAAATCTACCTAG
This sequence comes from Ursus maritimus, assembly GCF_017311325.1. NCBI lineage: Eukaryota > Metazoa > Chordata > Mammalia > Carnivora > Ursidae > Ursus > Ursus maritimus. Next base: position 60,506,779 of record NW_024423675.1, on the reverse strand, counting down.
TCTATCTTTTCCCCATGGTTCCCGAGAGGCTCTACCTCTTTCTCTAGCACTTACCCTCAACTCTTTTTTCCTAGACAACACGGTTAAGATTTCCTACCTCCCAGTCACTGTCCCCTACACCTGCCCTGCTTCCTGAGATGCTGAGTGGCCAGTCCTCACTAAATGGTCCAAATAAACGGTCCGTGTCTTTTTCACAGGAAGCACTCTAGGCCAAATCTCCCCCATCCTGTACTTGGTTATTTTCTGCAAATTTGATTTGTCTTTGTTAAAGCCCATTTTATTTGTTTTAGACTTTTGAGTCTGCCTAAGCCATCTTAAGACATTTCTCTCATTCATCTCACTCATTCAATAATGAAAGCTTCCTGTTCTGTGACATCTGTAAGATGCAATAGGCATGCCTTCCCGGGTCTAGGTTCAAATTGCTTACAAGTATGTTGAAATGGCCAGGGTCAAGGAGAGAGACCTGCAGCATGGCCTCGGGGGTTTCCTTCCAGGTGATACGTAAATCAAGACTCTTTGGGTACCAGGTGCTCAGCCAGCTTCAAAAACAACCAATCTTATTAATAAAGTTATGAAATGAGGGATTTTGTCAAAAGTCTTCTGAAATACGAGTACAGTAGTGTCCAGAGTTCTGGTTGACCCACCAGGCATGTGGTCGGTTACGGGCGCAGCACTGAGTGGAACAGGGCAGACAGGGAGAGGCCAAGACCTAGCCTAGTATATGGCCCCTGGATTGACCTAAGTAACAGGCTGGGGGTAGGGGTGGGAGCATCAGAACTCACCACAAGTAAAAATGGGAAATATAGAGGAGACTGGGGGGTGCAGTCGGTTAAGTGTCCGCCTCTTGATTGCAGCTCAGGTTGTGACCTCAGGGTTGTGAGATCAAGCCCCGTGTCCAGCTCCAGGCTCAGCAAGGAATCTGCTTCTCTCCCTCCCCACACTCACGCTCTCCCTTTCTCTCTCTAAAATAAATAAATAAATCTTTTTTAAAAAATGGGAAGTATAGCCAGCTGCTCGGCTCCTGGCAACCATGTGGGTCTTGGCTTCCAGCGGGTGTGTGAGCGGGAAAGCATGTGGCGCCACATGTGCAAGATTCAATGGTTTACTCGAGTGGGACAATTTTATGAGAGAGAGTGCGTTTTTCCAACTCTGGCAAAGAGGCATAATGGGTAGCGACCGGACCATGAAAGACTCCTCCAGGGACAGTGTGGCAGCCAGAGGAAGGGGGGCTGAGTAGGACACCTTAGAGGACAGCTTCAGGACACACAAGGAGAGAGGAGCAGAGTTTCGAGAGAGAGGGATTGGCTCAAACAAGTGCTGCGGATTGGGCGAAGCAGGCAGTAGGTGGGGCTCCTACTGGGCAGCGTTGCTGGCCCACGGATGACTGTCTTTGGGTCTGATGGTGATCCCGGTCCACTTTGCTTTGGCCAGGACCACTGGACCGTGTGACATGAAACACAGAAACCTCTGCAAGTGGAATCGCCTAGAGCCAGCTGTCTGAGAAGCTGGATGTGATCGGCAGACTGAATTCCTCCAGTAGCTACAGCTCCCAGGACTACAGCACGTGGAGCTCCTTTAAGACAAATCACGTGTGAGATAGGATGTGCCTAAGCCAACTGGTTGCTCCACGATCAGAAGTCAAGATGGACCTCCTGCTGGATCTGTCATTAGGAGCATTTGAGTGAAATACTTCTTGGACCCAAGATGATCTGCTCCATGACCTCAAAAGGTCACTCCCATTTCCATAAAGTCATGCAACTCTGAGAAAAGCAACCAAATAAGGATAAATATATAGCAGGGCTTGAAATAGTAAATCTAATTCTACTGTAAGTCAGTCTATTTTGGTTTCTCAACTATACCAATTCAGAATGTGCTTTGGGGATTGCATTTTTCTTCCTAATTGACTGGAATGAAATAGATTATTCATGACCATTTTGGTCCCCCCCCCAAACAAATAGCTCTCTTCCTTCTCTCCTAGAATGTGAAGAATAGCTTTAAATTTGACATGGGAAAGTGAGACATTATTTTTGGCTTGAGTAGAATGAAAGCTTCGATCCCTGAGTGGAATCTGGTCTTCACTCTTCCGACCACCCAGTAGGTTCAGATGCACGACAGACTGGAGACATTAAATTTTAGATCTGCCCTTCAGCTGCAAGAGGAAGGCAAGGCACTGCTTTCTACCCTCTAAACAGAATAACCTTGTTTCTCCAAACTGAGCTAGAATCAGAATTTGGGGGAGTAGAAACAATCCTAGTGACCAACTAGGTCAGTCTTTCTCAAACTACAGTCGAAGATACACAGGATACTCCTAAACAGAGGGTTCTTCGGCCAAATCAGTTAGTCACTGCTTACTGTGTTCTCTTGACGACTCTGAGAAGCCCCAGAGCGAGGAAACCTGTTATATTTTGTTTGCCAAACTTATTTGATCACAAAATCTTTTTCCCCCCAGGTAACACCTAACAGCTTCTGGAACTGGCACGCTATGAAAGATACTTTCTTAGTGCTGATCTGTGCTGAAGATTGCTGATCTATGCAATCCTCCCTTTTATGGAGAAGGCAAACGAAGCCCATATTAAGAGATATGGAGACAATGATGCCCTGTTACTGGCAGGGTTGGCTTCCAGACAACTAGTCCAGGTTCTTTCTACCTTTGTACCTTGGTCGTAGCTTTGATGCATCCCCTAGCACATTTTCATTGTCTGGAATTTGAGGTTTATTTATTTATAGTGCACTCCGCCATGAATCCATCAAATGCTTTGAATGTTTTAAAAAGGGCATTGGGTGCTGGTACGGTTGACCTAAATAAGACATTATTTTTTAAATGGCATGTAATTTACTATATGGTGAAATATTTCATCGTGCTATATAATTACATTCTAAGAGGTTATTACTTTTATATGCAAGAATAAATCAAAGCGGTCAAATCTCAATAAAATGTGTTACTAAAATGAAAGTATACGGCCCAGTGAGAAGTAATGGTAGGCACTTCTTTCGTAACACAGAGAGAACAATAGTTGGTGAGCCAAAATTACAGAAAAAATGATTGCAAGGCCACAGACGTATTCTTTTAAATGTAAATTCAAGGAGTTTAAGCATGCTAGCACTCCTCAGAAGCAACATTTTTCTGACTTATTCTCTGAGTTCCAGAGGCGCTTTGAATCTCTACGCATTTCAGCACCACACACTCCAGCCTCCAGCCCTGGAGACTTTGAACTTTCTCCCATTTTTTTTCTGTCTTAATACAAGGTAGAATACCATTAGGTGGGATGTTTTAAAAACTGGCTCCTAGCCTCTGAATATCATGTTTCCAAACCCAATACTGGCCCAGGTGGTACCATGTTGTGGACCAGAACAGGCGGCCCTTTCCAGAGGCAGTGGGTGCCCTGCAGCAGGGCACCAGGCTCGGTGAGCGGAACACAGGCTGGTTTCCAGCCCCTGTCCTCTGGGATGCAGGCCCATGTGCTCATGAACAGGTCACACAACTAAAGGCAGGGGCCCTATCTGCTTCCCTCCCTCTCCTCCAGCTCTCACCTATAGACTCACATACAGACCCACCTATCGACCCAGCCTTCATCCCGACCTGACGGTGTGGACTCTATTTAGGGACTGTGGACCTCTCAACTCTTCTCGCTGACTCAGCACCAGAAGCCCCCTGACTCTAGCCCAGCTGGGCTCCTGATCACGGTCTCTTCATTTTGACTGGGTTGTGCCTTTGCATTTAGTGGTTACCATCTCTTGGTCTCCGGTTCTGCGGAGGGTCAGGACACTGTTATCCACGGGCCAATCTCTTGGTGGTGCTAGGCTTCCCACCTGAAGTACTGAACTCCCTCCTCTTCCCTGGATGCTGGAACACCATGTTAATTGCTTAGACAGCCTATTTCATCTCACAACCAGACCACCAGGACTGCAGACCTCTCTTGCCAGGCCCCTGTAGGCATGTGCTTTGTCCCCCAGAACAAACCTGCTCGCTTCTGAATCACTTGTGGGGCTTCAGTTGGTGAGCCTACTTCTGGGAAATAGCCCCTTCCCTCTACGTTCCAAGACCAGGACTGTCCAGACTCAGCACGGATGCAGACCAATCTCCTAGGTGTTCTAGATCCACATGGTGCAACTACAGTTGATATGCAGAGGAGTGACCTGAAGCACCGTGGGGGTCACAAGCAGGAAATAATAATGCTGCTTTAGTTCATATTTTACTTGTTAAGGCAGAAAGTAGAAGAAACACAGTTAGGAAGAATATCAATCCCAAAGGTGGAAACGGAAAGAAGCTTTGATGAAATTGTCACTGACTTAGAAAATGGAGGGTCATCGAACTCTAACCTCCAACAAGCCAAGGGCTATGCCTCTTTCCTTCACAGAGCAAATCCAGCGCAAAAGACCATGACAGGTATTCAGTTAAACCTTGCTGAATGAACGAGAACTAAAATCAATCTAACCACGGTCTTTGGTCAGAAAGGCTTCAGTAGTTTATATAGTCTTTATCTTTAATACATCTATGAAGTCTATAATCTTTAATACATCAGGAGAGAATAATTCATAAAAATAAATACAATAAGCCCAATAAGCATTAATGAAACATATGTGCCTGTGTACGAAATACTGGCAAAATGAAATGCATAGATGGAAATATATTTCACTTTTGGCAATCTTAAAGAGTTTTTCTCTGACTGGGACACACATGGGACTAAAAATAAGAACGCCTTTTATTGCCAGAATTCTTGACAATTTACAAAATGCTTGAACACATGTGAGCATATTTGATCCTCGCAAGATAGAGGAATGTCGTTAAAGGAAATGATATGCATCGCTCTTTTATAGGAAAATATCTGTGGCTCGTGAAATAGAGCAGCTTTCAAAAAGATTTCTGGTCTATCATTAACAGTAACAATCCAGCTGCTAACGTAAAAGAAGATAGGAAAGATACTCTCTACCATAAAGAAAAATTGAAAGGAGGGTAGTTATAATGGCAACTTGCATTTACTGTGATGAAGACAGACTTCTATTATTCAACCCGGGGCAGTTATAGAATACTATTTTAAGAGATAAGTAATGAGATGCTGGAAGTGAGTAATAAGAGGCAACCTTTGAGGGGCACCTGGGTGGCTCAGTCGTTAAGCGTCTGCCTTCGGCTCAGGGCGTGATCCCGGCGGTATGGGATCGAGCCCCACATCAGGCTCCTCCGCTGGGAGCCTGCTTCTTCCTCTCCCACTCCCCCTGCTTGTGTTCCCTCTCTCGCTGGCTGTTTCTCTCTCTGTTGAATGAATAAATAAAATCTTTAAAAAAAAAAAAGAGGCAACCTTGAAAGTCAAGTTTCAGCTCACTGTGAGGAATTATGACCATACTTCGCACTTCTGCACTGTATCGATTGTGGTGCACTCCGAGGTTGTCCCGAGCCGGTATTGGGAAGAATTCAAGAGGCTCTGATAACATCAAACTGGGGGATACAAATTTGGCAAGGGCCCTCAGCCAGCCTACCATCTCTCCGTGGGACATATGCTTCTCGCTCTTACTTCCTCGCTATCCAAGAGTGTTGTCATTGGATATCCTGCTGAAGAGTTTGGTGAGTTACTCTGGAAACCTACATAATATTTCTACTTAAACAGAAAAAAAAATCTCTCTTTAAGTGATGTGACACATTTTTAAAGTATTTTTATACTTTTTCTTCCTTTTTTCTCCTTTTCATGAAAGTAATGTAAGTTTCTTGCTAATTTTTTTTCAAACATGATAGAAATACTTAAAACTGTTGCTTTAATCAGCATTTTGCTTATGAGGACAGAAAGATGCAATACAATTAGAAAGTTTCACTCCCCCCTTTCCCTCAAGGTAACCTCTGTTAATAATTCCACATAAAGCCCAGCAGATCTTTCCTCCCATGTACACACTTAATTAGGCAATAACTTTTAAAGATCTCTGCACTCTATTTTTGACAAGCATCTTATACCAAGTAGCAGCGAGAAGAATGACCAATATGTGACGCTTATCAGGTTTTAAAAAAGAATTCAGCCTCATATTTTAAACAGGGAGAAATGGAAGCTCCAAAGAAATGTTTTAAAAATAGATGGGGAAAAAAGCCTGTCAGTGTTTGGAACTAGAGAGAGCGAGGGTACCCACATTCTCGGAACTGTAATGCTAACAGGTTTTCTAGCTGTCAAAACTTGAAATAGAATCTACAGGGGCCCAAGCTTTGAAATAAGAATGTGGTCAGATGCATAGATGGTATGGACTTTCAGCTGACTAAAGCAAACACCAAAATAGCAACAGAGTCTGTCTCAAGATGAGCTTGCTTTCCCAGCAGCCTCTTTGCTTGCAAGACATTTCTGTTACATTTTCCTAAAAGGGAATCATGCTTCCATTGAAACAACAGTCCTGCTCACACCGCACAGAGCACCACACTTCTGCAAATTTCTGACCACGGCCCAAAGAACAATCCCTATCTTGCAGAGACACCGTGTTCCAAATACCTGTAAGTCGCCTGTTTGGAGCTTGCATCACACATTCTTGGAGAAACCAGTCCAGGTAGGATTTGATGGTCCTGAGAGCAGGCCAGTTAATTCGATTGCACCCAAAGTACTTAACTGCGTGAACCGCAGAAAGAGAAAATCTTGGTTAACATGGTCTTTCAAATGCGTTTTCTTTAAGCGTCCTAATTTGGGATGCCTGGAATGTGGTTCTAATCTCAAACCAGGAGAGGCTATGGACTCTGAGAAATAAACTGAGGCCTTCAGAGGGGAGGGGGGTGGGGGATTGGGATAGGCTGGTGATGGGTATTAAGGAGGGCACATATTGCATGGTGCACTGGGTGTTACACGCAAATAATGAATCATGGAACATTGCATCAAAAACTAAGGCTATACTGTATGGTGACTAACATAACATAATAAAAAATTATTTAAAAAAAACACACACACAAAAAAATTAAATTAAATTAACTAAAAAAGAAAAACAAACAAACAAAAATGATCTCAAGGCCAGAGACTCCCCATCCTGGCTTCATGCAGGCTTCCCAGCCCTTGGAATCACTGTCTTCCCAAATCTGGAACAGAGCAAATTGCAGGAGCCTAGGGCCAGCGAGGAATGCTGTTGGAAGCTCCCCACACAATAAGGTCACCTTGTCCAATGGGCTCTCAGTGTCTCCTCTCAAGGTGTGTATCTGACAGGGATCCTCAAAGTGCAAATTGCCCACCTCGGCAAAGATGACCCATTGGTTTGCTTTCGTTGCCTCTTCACCCTCTGCATCCTGGGAGATCGAGCTTACGTGTAGGAAGGAGGAACATCGCCCTTTACTTTGGGGGTTAGAATGAAGGTAGATATTCGTGAGCTGCAGCCCTTGGAACAGAAGCAGCCAGGGGTCCGGCAGAGGTTGTCCTTACTGCCTCAAAATGCAAACAGGCTCTAGAGCACAGGAAGCTGTAACATTCCTAAATGTAAGCGTGTATTCTCTCTCTTCTGTTCCTTACAGTAAATCGTAATTTAAGCATGTATTCTCTCTCATCTGTTCCTTACAGTAAATTGCAATATAATTCTTAAAATAAAAAAATTTCTGTGGTTTTGTGGGTGAGGGTGCAGGGGAGAAACCGGCAAAGACAGGGAGTTAGGGAGCCTGTACATTTTCTCTCTGAGCAGTCTTGGGAGAAGAGAATTCCAAGCGTTAAAGTGGACGGTGTGGCTTTGAGAGGTGCGAACTGTAAGAGTGAAGTAGGGAGATGACCTCTCTCACCAACAGCATCGGCATCACCTGCGAACTTTAGACATCAAAGTTCTCAGGCCCCACACAGACCCGCTGACTCCAAAACTCTGGGAGTGAGGCCCTTGTGGGGAATTCCAGTTATCAAGCTCAAGCTTAGGAAACACTGGGTGATGGATAAAGACTTGGACAGAACTGCTTTCATTCATTCATTCATTCATTCATTCATTCATTTTCTATTTACTTTTTGACCCCCCCTTCACCCATTTCTCCTACCCTTTACCCCCCGCCTCTGGCAACCACTAATCTGTGTTCTATATCTATGAGCTTATTTTTTTGTTTGCTCTTTTTTAAATTTTTATTTTGTTTGTTTCTTCTTTTAGATTCCACATACAGGAGAGATCAGACGGTATTTATCTTTCTTTGTCTGACTTATTTCACTTGACATAATGCCCTTGAGGTCCATCCGTGTTGTGGCAAATGGCAAGATTTCATTCGTTTGATGGCTGAATAATATTCCATTAAATATGTATACCACAATTTCTTTATCCATTCATCCACTGATGGACATTTAGGTTGTTTCCACAGCTTGGCTGTTGTAAATAACGCTATTGTGAATAACAAGGGGGTATAGCTTTTCAAGATAGTGTTTTCACTTTCTTCAGGTAAATATCCAGAGTGGAATTGCTAGATCATATGGTAGGTCTATTTTTAATTTTTTGAGGAGCATCTGTACTGTTTTCCATTGTGGTCGCATCAATTTACATTCCCACCAACAGTGCGGGAGCACAGCCTCAGTGACACTTGTTTTCTCCTGTCTTTTTTTTTTTTTTTAAGATTTTATTTATTTGACAGAGAGAGACACAGAGAGAGAGCGAACACAAGCAGGGGGAGTGGGAGAGGGAGAAGCAGGCTCCCAGCAGAGGATGTGGGGCTGGATCCCAGAATGCCGGGATCACACCCTGAGCTGAAGGCAGATGCTTAACAACTGAGCCACCCACGTGCCCCTATCTCTTGTCTTTTTAATAATGGCCATTCTAACAAGTATGAGGTGATTCTCACTGTGGTTTTGATTTGTATTTCCCTGATGATTAATGATGTAGAGCATTTTTCATGTGTCTATTGGCCAGCTATATGTCTTCTTCGGAAAAATGTCTATTCAGATCCTCTGCCCATGTATGTGGTTTTTTTTTTCCTTTTTGCTATTGAGTTGTATGAGTTCCTTATATATTGGATATTAGCCCCTTATCCGGTATGTGATTTGTGAATATTTGCTCCCATGCAGTAGGTTGTCTTTTCATTTTGTCGATGGTGTCTTTCCCGTGCTGAAGCTTTTGGCCTGTTGTAGCCCCACTTATTTCTTTTTGTTTTTGTTGCTTTTAAAAATAGAGCTACTTTTATGTCCTGGCTCTGCTTTTTAACAGCTGTGGGAGTTGAGTAAGTTAATGAAGTTTATGAAGTTCGGAGTTTATGAAGAAAATTAAATGAGATAACATATTTGAAGCCCTTAGCACAATGCCAGACATACAGAAAGCACTCAGTAAATGTTAGCTGCTGAGACCACCCTTTTGTAAGAGGGAAAGGAGAAAGGATGAGTCCTAAAGACCGAAAACAAGTTAGCACAGAATTTACCAGTTTAAATGGCCCTTTCAGACCCTGTTTTTGTGTTCCCAAGCCGTCCACAATTTAGATAAATTCTGTGCAGTTTCATCAGAACAGAGCAGTCGTTCTCAACCTCACTAATCATCCAAACCGCCCATGGAGCTTTTTAAAAAAATATTATTTATTTATTTCTTTTTGGGCAGAGGGAAAGGGAAAAAGAATCTTAAGCAGGTTCCCCACTGGGCGGAGCTCAATCTCAGGACCCTGAGATCATGACCTGAGCTGAAATCAAGAGTCAGAACCTGGGGCGCCTGGGTGGCTCAGCATGTTGGGCGTCTGCCTTCCGTTTGGGTCATGGTCTTGGAGTCATGATTTTGGGGTCCTGGGATCAAGCCCTATGTTGGCCTTCCTGCTCAGTGGGGAGCCTGCTTCTCCCTCCGCCCTCACCCCACTCATTCTCTCTCTCTCTCTCTCAAATAAATAAAATCTTAAAAAAAAAAGTCAGACCCTTAACTGAGCCATCTAGGCGCCCCTAATTTTTAAAAATATTTTATTTATTTTATTTTATTTTTTAGAGAGGCAGTGAGAGAGCCCCCTGTGGAGCTTTTAAACTGCCCTGCCTGGACCTTCAGAGCAATCATCTTCAGCAGTAGGTCCTGGGAATCTATTACGTAAAATCTCCCATAGGCAACGCTGCAAAACAGCTACTGGAATGGAAAGGTATGATAGCTAGAGCTAACATGTACTGAATATCTATTTGTGCCAGGCACTATGCTAACTTGTTTATTTACATTGCTTCCTTTAATTCTCACAGCAACTTATAAGGCAGATACTGTCAGTTTCTTTTACATATGAGGAAACTGAGGCAAAGAGCCTAAATAATTCAGCCAAGTTCACATAGCAGAGAAGAACTTAGGACCCGAGCCCAGGTTTGAGCTACTAATTGCAATTAACTAATGCATTCATTTACTCATTGACTCAAAATTTATTATGTGTGACCAGGGAAGGAATTGAGAGCCAGAGAATCTAAAATTGAATAAAAATCTCCATCCCCATCCCCAAAAAAGTACATGGCTTTTGTGCGTGTGTTCAGAATGAACAAATGACAGATTGTCTCATTTAAAAGATGATGTCATGTGTCGGTGTTTGAGATGCTGAAAAGATTTTCTGACTTCCAGCCTCTTCCTTTCAGTGACCATTTATAGAATCCACCACCGTTGGCAAATCAGCCTCCCAGACTGTGAGGCCCAGGCCCGTCTGGGGGCCGCCAGCACCAGCGTCTCCCCGCAAGAAGGGCTCTAACGCGCGGTCCGTGTTAGCAAGCCCCTCAGGGCGGTCCTCAGCTGTCCCCGCTGGGTTGTCTCACTTCAATTCAGCAGGATAGCCATCCACCTCTCTCGGTAGGTCCATCAATCAAAGCGCGGGGAAGGAGGTGTATCACAGCGGAGCTGTCGGGTTGGCTCTCTTCCACGGATAAAACCTGTCACTTACACCTAAAGTGAGCACTGCTACGAAATTTCCCAGCAAAGTACAGAGAGAAGACGGAGACCTGGTTTTTAGAATCGTGAAATATTAGCGCTGGTTAAATCCCTGGACGTAACGGAAGGCTGATCAGGAAACCGAGCTCCAGGGTCTCGAACTCGGCTGGCCCTGGGCTCCCGGCGCAATCTGCGACCGCTCACTGCCTCCTAGAGTCAGAGCCAAGCACTGTTTCAGATAGAGACAGTATTCTGGTGCAGCGACCATCACCTTGGGGCAGGCAAATGGCCCAACCTGGAGGCGGCCTGGGAGGACTGCACCCCCACCCCCCGGGGCTGGGGTGGGGACACCACGTGCAGCCACCACATTTTCCTCCTCCGGTGGCGGCGGAGGAAAGGGGGTTTGGGGTCAGCGGCCATTCCCCGGACGAGAATTCAGAACGCACAGGCAGAGGTGCTAGCGGAACCTTTCTCCTCCGCTCGTTCTCGCTTCCCCTCGAACACAGTTGGCGTCGGACTCAGTAGTGGAAGCTTTATAAACATGGAGACGGCCGGTCCCGGACCTGGGCCGTCGTCCTCTCGTCTCGAGGCTCCGGGATCCACAGACGATCCACTTTTCCTGGTGAAAGGTGTGGTGGGGTGAGCTGCTGGTGTCGGGGAGAGCTCTTCCGGGGCCTGCGCTGGAGCCGCTATTCCCACACTGACCCCGCGCTGGGAGACCTTCCCTGGGGCTGCCCCCGAGTTCAGCTGGTGGGGATCGGCCATTCAGGAGTCGTGCGGGGTGGAATCTCCCCCGGGCGCGGGGGGCGGGGGGCTGATCCGGCGAGGTATTCTGTGTGCTGCATTTCCCCCATCCCCTCTACAGTTCTCTCGTGCCTTCCCCTTTCTAACTTCCACTAGCTTGTTTCCCGTCCCCCCTCCCCGCCCCGGGAGAAACTTCAAACCGTCCCCGGGAAAAGGGGAAGGGACCCTGGGCCAATTCTCAGCGCATGGGAAGGATCCTGCAGAATGATCTGAGGTCACGCAGCTTTAGCACCGCTATCGTTTACCTTTGGCCAGAGCTGCCTAGCTTTCGTTTCTGAAATTTCAAAAAATGACTTAAACTGTGATTTAAATAGTGTCTGAATTTACTTGGGTGTGTCTTCTTAACTTAAGGTGGTTTTTTTTTTTTT